>NC_142071.1:1400000-1597500 GCF_059756535.1 Pantherophis guttatus
AACGGATGGAAACTAATCAAGGAGTGAAATAAACTGGAATTAAGGAGAAGACAATTAACCAGTGGAACAGATTGCCACCAGAAGTTGTGGGTGCTTCATCACTGGAGGTTTTTTAAAGAAGAGACTGGAGTGTCAACTTGTCTCAAATGGTATAAGAGCCGTGATGGCGAATCTATGGCACACGTGCCAGAAGTGGCACGCAGCGCCCTCTCGGTGGGCACGCAAACCGTCGCCCCAGTTCAGCTCCTCCGTGCATGCCTGCACACCTCACGCCAGCCTGTGGGTCTCTGCCACGCATGTGTGCGGGGTGGGACATGTACGGGGGATGCGTGTGCATGCACAGAGGGAAGTGCTTGTGCGTGGGGGGCATGTGTGGGGTGGGGCTCATGCAGGGGCCCGTAGGCTCATGCACGGGCAGGGGGCACATGTGGGGTGCATAAGGGGGCTGTGAAGTTTCCGAAAAATGCTCTAATTAATTCATGAGCCATGAGCCGAATTTCAAAAGAAATACAGTCAGTTATTAGGAGCACCATTTCGGCAATATTCGGGTGCAGTTAGAACTAATCCCACGTAGATTTACGTTCCCCTATGACCCTGTCTCTCCCCTCCTCTCTGGCCATGTCATAAATCACATTCTCCAATGAACCACTTTGTCCAGCTGTGAAATCCAACACCCTCCCTCTGATTGCGGTCAGGAAGAATGTATGGAATGCACTTCAGTTAGGGAAATCAATCAGTTCTATCAGTTCTCCCTCCCTCCTGCTCATGGCAACTTGAAAGCTTTGCAAGTTGACAGGGGCTGCATGCGCATTGCATTTTGGGGGTTCACATACATGCATGCTTTGGGCACTCGGTCCGAAAAAGGCTAGCCATCACTGGTATAGGATCTCCTGCTTGAGCAGAGGGTTGGACTAGAAGACCTCCAAGGTCCCTTCCCGCTCTATTCTGATTGATTGATTGATTGATTGATATCAGCAAGCATTAAAAAATATTGACTTAAACTAATGAGCTCCAGAATGTTGATGAAATATTACAGAAATGATCATGAGTATATTTTAACTCCCATCCTTTTTGTCGAGCGATCGCCTCGGTTTTTTCATCCCGAGGACAATGGCTCTTGTTTTGTCTGCCCAGGGGCCCACTTGAGCGACAGGATTGCTAGTTCACACCAGGATGACGCTACCCACACGTTGAAGCTACTAATAATCGCACAGCAAGCTGAAGGCGTGATTTGCATGTCGCGTGGTGTGCAGCTTCAAAATAACCCTTCCAATAAAAGGAAAGAGAAGAGGAACCGAGAGTGGTCATGCAGTGGAAGAAAGCAGTTTTCCCTTCGAATTTAAAGATGAATAAATAGCCTTCCGAAAAACCAGTAAAACAAGTTGAAATGTCTGTATTCAGCAGGTGTGTTTAACACTAAGAAACTTATCCAGGTATCCTTTATAGCAGGGGTCTCCAACCTTGGCCTCTTTAACCCTGGAGGACTTCAATTCCCAGGATTCTGCAGAATAGCATAGCATAGCATAGCATAGAGTTCTTTATTGGCCAAGTGTGATTGGACACACAAGGAATTTGTCTTTGGTGCATATGCTCTCAGTGTACATAAAAGAGTAGAGTAGAGTAGAGTAGAGTAGAGTAGAGTAGAGTAGAGTAGGGCAGAGTAGAGTAGAATAGAATAGCATAGAGTTCTTTATTGGCCAAGTGTGATTGGACACATAAGGAATTTGTCTTTGGTGCATATGCTCTCAGTGTACATAAAAGAATAGAGTAGAGTAGAGTAGAGTAGAGTAGAGTAGAATAGAATAGAATTCTTTATTGGCCAAGTGTGATTGGACACACAAGGAATTTGTCTTTGGTGCATATGCTCTCAGTGTACATAAAAGAATAGAGTAGAGTAGAGTAGAGTAGAGTAGAGTAGAATAGAATAGAATTCTTTATTGGCCAAGTGTGATTGGACACACAAGGAATTTGTCTTTGGTGCATATGCTCTCAGTGTACATAAAAGAGTAGAGTAGAGTAGAGTAGAGTAGAGTAGAGTAGAGTAGAGTAGAGTAGAATAGAATAGAATAGAATAGAATAGAATAGAATAGAATAGAATAGAATAGAATAGAATAGAATAGAATAGCATAGAGTTCTTTATTGGCCAAATGTGATTGGACACACAAGGAATTTGTCTTTGGTGCATATGCTCTCAGTGTACATAAAAGAATAGAGTAGAGTAGAGTAGAGTAGAGTAGAATAAAATAGAATTCTTTATTGGCCAAGTGTGATTGGACACACAAGGAATTTGTCTTTGGTGCATATGCTCTCAGTGTACATAAAAGAGTAGAGTAGAGTAGAGTAGAGTAGAGTAGAGTAGAGTAGAGTAGAGTAGAGTAGAGTAGAGTAGAATAGAATAGAATAGAATAGAATAGAATAGAATAGAATAGAATAGCATAGAGTTCTTTATTGGCCAAATGTGATTGGACACACAAGGAATTTGTCTTTGGTGCATATGCTCTCAGTGTACATAAAAGAATAGAGTAGAGTAGAGTAGAGTAGAGTAGAGTAGAATAGAATAGAATAGAATAGAATAGAATTCTTTATTGGCCAAGTGTGATTGGACACACAAGGAATTTGTCTTTGGTGCATATGCTCTCAGTGTACATAAAAGAGTAGAGTAGAGTAGAGTAGAGTAGAGTAGAGTAGAGTAGAGTAGAGTAGAGTAGAGTAGAGTAGAGTAGAGTAGAATAGAATAGAATAGAATAGAATAGAATAGAATTCTTTATTGGCCAAGTGTGATTGGACACACAAGGAATTTGTCTTTGGTGCATACGCTCTCAGTGTACATAAAAGAAAAGACACGTTTGTCAAGAGGAATATAATATAATATAATATGAGTAGACTAGACTAGACTAGACTTTTTTATTGGCCAAGTGTGATTGGACACTCTCGGTGCATAAACTCTCAGTGTACATAAAAGAGAAGAGGCGTTCATCAAGAATCATAAGGTACAACCCTTAATGATAGTCGTAGGAGACAAATAAGCAATCAGGAGACAATCTCCATCTAAATGGTGAGGCAGTCCCAATTGGGGGGAGGCGGGTGGGGGGGGTCATGAAGGCATAAAGCAGTGTTTCTCAACCTTGGAAGCTTGAAGATGGGTGGACTTCAACTCAGCAACGCTGGCTGGGGGATTCTGGGAGTTGAAGTCCACCCATCTTCAAGCTCCCAAGGTTGAGAAACCCTGGCATAAAGGAAGACATATATGGAGGAAAGATTTGAGTAAGAAGAGAGAATAAATATCCATGTCGACACAGGAAGCTGTGAAACAATAAATAAATGTTATGTTTGTTAGGTGTTTTTAATGCATCTTTGTTTTTTTGTTGCATTTTCCTTTACTTTGTTTTTAAAACTTAAAGTCAATAAAAATTATTTTTTTAAAAAAAGGGAGAGCAGCTGCAGACACACACACACACACATACAGATCCAGCCATGCGCATCCTGCAGTTCGCTGACGTCAATCCGTGCGATGACGTCACGGCGCGACGTCATCGCGACTGCCCCCCCCTCTTCCCTCCGGCCCAGCTCTCGCTCTCTCTCTCTCTCCTTTGCAAGAGGCCTCGCCTCGGCTCCCCACCCACCCATCGTCCACAGCCGACCGCTGAGGGGCAAACCCATCAGCCACGGCAGGTACAGGCCGGGGCGGGGCGGGGAAAGACTCACGTGACGGCAAGTGGGCGGGGCCGAGCGGGGCGCAGGCGCGCCACCTTCCGAGGAGGGGGGCGGGCCCCTCACCCGAGCCACGCCCCTTTCTCTGACTCCTCCCCCGTGCCGCGCGGATGAGCCACGCCCCCTTTTCATTTCCCCCCCCCTTCCTCCCCCTCACGCCGCTGCGGGTCGAGGCTCGCTCGGTCGGTCGGTCGCGCGCGCTCCGGTCCGGCTCTTTCCCCTCAGCAGCCCCGCCGGCCTCGCCGTCGCCATTTCCAGCCGCTGCTCGCCGCCATGGCAGGTGAAGGGATGGGGGGACCCCTCCCCACACCCCCCCATTCACCCCCCCCGCCTCAGGGTGGGCCCTCAGGCGAGGATTCCCGCTCCCATCGTCCCCCTTCGCCTCAGGGGGTGTCATTCCCCGCTCCCTCCCGCTCCCCCCTCCCTTTTTTCAGCCCCCCCTTCCCTCCCCCCCCCTCGGGGTCGGTGCTCCGGCCGCTGGAGGCTCTCGGGGGGGGTCGCCTTCCTCCGCAGCCACGCCCCTCTTTTTAATACGGGGGGGCTGCCCCTCCCTGCGATGCGGTGCCATCTTGCTGCCCGACCCCCCCCACTCATCCTCCCCCCCCTCCGGGATCGAACCCCCCCCCTTCCTTCTCCTTTACCCCTCCCCTCCCCCCCCGTCCACCACCCCCTCCCCAAGTACACGTGCCCCCCCTCCCCGGGGTGGCCTTGGGGTCGGGAGGGGGAGGGGGAATGGGGGAGGGGGCTGGGTGGTGGGGTGGGGAGAGCGGGGAGGGAGAAGGAGGGGGGAGGGGGGGTGTCCTCTGCCCTTGGTCTCTGCCTCCATCTTCCTTGGCCACAAAATGGGAGGCCGTGGGGGGGGGAGGAGGAGGAGGAGGCGTTGGGGGCGAACTCACCTGCGGCCGAGGCCGGGTGAGCTTCACCGGTTCCCCTGGCACGTGGCTGGAGCCTCCTGGGGAGGGGAGGGGAGGGGAAGAAGAGGGGCTGCTGACTTTCGGGACCAGGAGGCAGCCTAGGATGGGAAGTCTCTCTCCTGCTTGCAGATGCAGTAGCTTCCATCTGTCTTATCTCTCCTCCTTTTATATTCTATGTGTAGTTTTATATCTATCTATCTATCTATCTATCTATCTATCTATCTATCTATCTATCTATCTATCTATCTATCTAATTATATCTATCTCTATCATCGCTCCATCTCTCTCTCTCCATCTTTCTCTTATTCTATCTATCTGTCTATCTATCATCTATCCGTATCTATCTATCTTACTCTATATCTATAATCTATCATCTATCTATCTATTTATATCTATATCTATAATCTATCTCTATCTATCTATCTATCTATCTATCTATCTATCTATCTATCTATCTATCTATCTATCTATCTCTATAATCTATCTATCTCAGTCTGTCCATCTCTATAATCTATCTATATCTACCTACCTACCTATCCTACCTCTATATCTATCTATCTATCTATCTATCTATCTATCTATCTATCATCTATCTCTCCATCCATCCATCTCTCTCTCTCTCTCATCTATCTCTCCCATCTCTCTCTCTCTCTCTATCTCCATCCATCCCTCTCTCTCTCTATCATCTATCCATTCATCCTATCTCTATCTATCTATCTATCTATCTATCTATCTATCTATCTATCTATCCATTCATCCTATCTATATGTGTGTGTGTGTGTGTCTGTATATGTAGCATATACAGCATATACATATAGATACACAATATATCTAAGATATATAAAGATATATGTAATAATAAAGATCTGTCTGTTATCTCTGTCTCTCTCACACACTCCATCCATCCATCTGGAATGGTGAAGGTTCTGGCTTAAAAGCCGGGCGGGGGGGTGGGGTGTTCTGAGTTCTAGGCCCTCCTTAGGCTTGCAAGTCATCTGGGTGACCTTTGGGCCAGTCACTCTTTCTTAGCCCAACCCACCTTATAGGGTTGTCCAGGCAGGGAAAAAATATAATGATATTGTACATTTTTTTGAAAGCTGAATAATGCAGCTGAGTTCCGTCTATGTGGCTTTCGTCATAAATTGATTGGATCTGATATTTTACCATACCACTGGGTGTGATTTTTATTTTCCCCCACTCGTCTTCATTTCTGATAAGCTCTCGAGCTAGATCTGACTGTAATTTATCGGGTGAGTAGTTAGCAGAGTATTGGGTTTTAATTAATCTATATGGAAGGTTCTTGGTAAGGGACATTTTTTAAAGCAAAGTTGCCTTTGAGCCCATCCTCTGCCAGCCGGCCTCCAGACTCAGTTTTTCTCCTTACAGAAATGATTTGCCATTGTTGTTTGCAGGGGTGTTTTGTGGAATTCTCTGTTTGATTCTAGTGCTGAACTTCCTATACAGTCCCAGCTAAATACTAACCAGGACAAACCCACCTTAGCCAAGCTGAGTTGGTAATATTTAGTCTAATGTAAAATGGAAGCATTATACTAATATCTAGAAATTATTTTTGTCATCGATCAATAAAAATGTAGCTAGATATTTAAGTAACATAGAAATACAGAAGAGCTACAGATTGATATTAGCACACTTTAATGTGTTATCTACAGCTGAACTATAAGAAAATCCCGGGGGGAGATTGCCACTGCTGGTGCAGAATAGACCTTTTTGAAACCATAAAGTCATTTTGATTATACAGCATGGCATTTTTCATTTGTTGCCCAATTCTGGAAATATTAATTCTTCTGGAGAATTCTACTGTTGGGTCCGAATGGTTTGCTTTGCCTAAATATTTTTGAATGTGATGTTGCCTGTAGAATTCTTTTGGTGTTGACTATATAATATAATTACTTTATGATTGATGATGTTAGTTTTTAGTAAATCTATTAATTGTGTGACTTGCATATTTGTGATCTTTACCTTAACAAGAATAACAGCACCTTCCATCTCTGACTTCATTTCCCTGTCACTCTGGTTTTATGGTTTGATTTTAGTTATTCTTACTATTTAATCAAATATCCCATTTGATAACAGTGTGATCACTTTGGTATTCTGTCCTGATGCAGGAATGAAGGTATTTTGAAACTTCATAATTATTAAATTTCTGTCTTACAATTTTTTTCTGCGAATGGTTTGTTCTAATCATATGCTTACATCCATTCAATCTTGAAAATGAGAGCATAAACCTATAGTTTAAGCAATTGCTTAATAACTTTTTATTCTCATCAGAATCAATAAAAAATAGAACAATGCCCAGAATGATGGTGGATATTATGAGAAAAAGATAGTGCAACCTGGTGTGAACATTAATCTCAGTGTAAGAGATATGACTCCAGTATTCAGTTCTGAGAATGGTGACACAAAGCTGAATCAGCAGAATGATCAGCAGAATCGCATTGGAAACTTACAAGATAGAAGCCGAGTCATCTTACAGAATTTTGTAGTGGTTCTAAAGGGACTATGCTTGCAGTCTGTAATACTGTTGACAGCCTGGAAGAAACAATGACGTGTTTTAACAATAGAAATATTAACTATCTTGAGTAAGTTTATGGGTTGGTTAACCATTTATAAATAAGGATATTTCCTGAGAATCTGGAAAAAACCTAAGACTACCCAATGTGCTCTGTTGGGTCATTGTTTTGAAGATAATTCCTCAGTGTCATCAAAAATTGCAGAGCTTCTGGTGTTGTGGAAGAGCTCTTAAAAATTCAGGGAGATATTCAGAGATGTATCTGCTCTGAAAGTATCTCATGTTGAACTGTATACTACAGTCAAACACCAGCAGGAAATCTTTTGTGACAATTTGTATGGAATAGGATAATTTTTATGCCATAAATGTTTTATATAATTTGCCAAATTTCAAGGGAATCACGGGGTCCCAATGTGTTTTTTAAATTAGCCCATTTGAGGGACCTTAGTTGAAAATGTTTTGCTTTACGTTGCATTATATTGGCCAGTTAAAGGTTATAGCCATGAGCGTTTTAATAGGATATAGATGAGAGGTGACACCTTCCTGTATAACTTTTCACCTGCAACTTTGCAAGTTACACGTGTATTAAACAAAACGTTAGATAATGCCCTCCAATATTGCGGAATTTTTGTAACACATTACTAAATCCCTAAGGTAGGTCTCATTGAATGTTTTTTGTGCTTGAAATAAGAGGAAATTAACTGGAAATGCTACTCTCCCTCTCTTCAGTTAACTAATCTGCTTCCCTTTCATTTTTATTGAACTTAAGTTGCTGATTTCCACATATCCTTCATGAAACAGTAGTTCAACTGTCATAATTGGAAATGCGCCTGATTAAATATCACCGGTGTAACTGAATGTAGCTGCAGGAATAGGGCATAGTTCTGATTCAGTCTTCTTGTTGTTGTTGCTTGGGTCTGTATCTGTAGCTCAGAGATAGAACTGATGGGTAGAAGTGATGCTTGCCGTTTGTGAGGTCATGGAGATGCAATCATATTTTTGTGAATTAACGTTTTTCAAATCTGCAAAATAATGATGTGAATTCACTGAAAATTCATTTTGCATGATTATTACAGAAAATTATGCAGGCAGGGTTGTAATAATAACATCATGAAAAAATGTTCCAGGAACCGCACAAATCATTAAAAGGTGTGCTGATTGAGTTTACCTGAAAAAGAAAATGTGTTACCTGAAAAGGGCTTGGATTGGTGAGAAATAATCAAAGAATCAATGATAAATCTGTAAGCCATCCAGACTCGCTTTGTAGGGGAGGTGCCAGATTCACTTAACAAGTATGTTATTAACTGCATTGATTCACTTGACGACAGTGGCAAAAAATGGTCCTAAAATGGGGCAAAACTCACTTAACAAGTGTGTTGCTAACTTAACAACTGCAGTGATTCCCTTAACAACTTTGGCAGGAAAGGCCACCACTGTCTCCCACAGCAACAGACATTTTGGGTTCAACTGTAGCCGAGGACTGCCTGGACGAATTCTTATTTAAAAGCTGCAGTGGTTGTAAGTGTGAAAAGCGGTCATAAGTCACTTTTTCAGTCCTGTTGTAACTTTTGAAAGTTCACTAAATGAACTTGTGCAAGTCGAGGACTACCTGTAAATGTGCGTTTTTAGCTAGGATTAAGCTTATGTTGATTTAGGGTACCAGACATGGCACTTATTAATTAGGATTAAGGTTATGTTATATTAAGGTGCTGTGGTGGCACAGTGGCTAGAACGCAGTATTGCAGGCTTAATTCAGCTCACTGCCAGGAGTTCAATCCTCACCAGCTCAAGTTTGGAGTCATTTGTGGTTGTAAGTCGAGGACTGCCTGTATTAATTCTTATTCTTATTTAAAAGCGCTAGTAACTAGCTATACCATTTCAGATAGCTCTTTTCTTAAAACCCTCCAGCGATGAAGCAGCCACAATTTCTGGTGGCAAGCTGTTCCACTGGTTAACTATCCTCATTGTTAGGAAGTTTCTCCTTAGTTCCAAGTTGCTTCTCTCCTTGATGAGTTTCCATCCATTGTTTCTTGTCCTGCCCTCTGGTGCTTTGGAGAATAAATTGACCCCCTCTTCTTTGTGGGAGCCCCTCAAATACTGGAATAATGCTATCATGTCACCCCTAGTCCTTCTTTTTTCAATCCCATTTTCTGACAAGAGATATGAGTGCTGACTTAGAGTCCAGATTCCTGGATTTTATTTATTTTTCGATAGTTGCATGCCACCTGGTAGCACAATCCTTGACAAGTTACATCTCATGAAACCATTAAATGTGTAACACACACAGACAGATAAGATGAGCCCCCAAAATCAATCCCCATCCCTAGCCTTGGTTACGTTGCCTCTTGCATTCGGAAAGATAAGGAAGATGCTGTCTCAATCACCTTTCTGAATGCTAATAGAAAAGGACTGTTACACTCTCCAAAGATACATAAGGGAAGAGTTAGCTCTTATTCTATAATTCTATAGACGAGTTTAAAAATTAGGTTGCCCACCACTCTCTCGGCCTCATGAAAATAGAAGTATTCTGGAGGGCCTATGGGGAATGGTACGACATCTGGTTTGATTATTTTTCTGGTGCTTATTTAATTCTTATACTTACATATTCTACTTGTGGATATTTTATTTAATCGAAGTAAGCCAACACGACGGTTATACATGCAGTGAATAAACAGAAGTTCTGCCTTGAGGCTTTGGCTTCCTTAACATTTCAGGGCGGGGAGGAATCCAGAGTTTATCCTCTCGGTTAGGACATATCAGATGAGCTAATTGCAACTCACAGAGAGTCTGATCCAGATGAGTCTTCTCAATAAACAGTCCTGTCTCTCTTGTTGAGACTCATCCTAAACTGTTTTACCTTCAAAAGTACTTCAAAAGCCTCCAGGCACCAGATCAAGATTTTGACTTGCTGCTCTGACTAGGATCTGGGGATCGCTAGCATGCTTCACCCCAAATTGATGAAGTCCTCCTCCAGTGGTTTCACTTAGGTGACTTCTTGGATAATTGTCTGCTGTTGTTTGGAAGCAGAATGACCATTTATTTCTGACGATTTGTTTTTTCTTTTCTCAAATCAGCTTGATGACTCTGGATTGATGAAAGCTTCGAGAAAGGTTCATAACCATATCCAGACTCACAACTGCCCATAACTTTTGTATCGAGATCTTCAGAACATTCTTTTGAGCGGGGCAAGGTGTGCTCGCTCTCAAGAGTAGCGTTTCCCAACCGTGGCAACTTGAAGATGTTGTGGCTGGGGAATCGTGGGAGTTAAAATCCCACAAAAGTTGCCAAGGATGAGACACCCTGCCTTAAAATCTGGGTGATGAGGACTTCAGTAGAATAAAGGGACCAAAGTTTTAAAAATGTATCTAGCCATATATAGCAAGGACTGAACCAAACAGTAATAGCAATAGCACTTATATATTGCTTCACAAGCAGTTTGCAGAGTCAGCCTGTTGCCCCCAACAATCTGCTGACCTCAGAAGGATGAAAGGCTGAACCTTGAGCCGGTCAGGATCGAACTCCTGGCAGTGGGCAGAGTTAGCTTGCAATACTGGATTCTAACCCCTGGGGCACCAGGACTTTTTGTCTTTGGCTATATGTCTCTTATGGCTCTGGGATTCCCTCAGATGTTCTATAAATTTTTTGCAAAATTTCTGTTCCATGGGAGTCCTGGACTTTTGTGAATATTCTGTAAGCTACCCCATTTGAGGCGCCTTGGTTCAAAAATTGTCGCCCTAAGATGCACCATGTCACCCAGTTAAAGATTACATGCTGACAAACTGAAGAATTTTAATAGAATATAGTGATACATGTGTGTGTGTGTGTGTATGTGTGATATGTGTATGTATTGTGCATGTATATGCATGTGTGTAGTCACAGCAGATGGCAGCACTTAGCCAGCCTAGACTGATGTCGGAAAGGCTAGACAGAGTTCGGGCCGGTCGTGGCTTCCATCGCCTGTAACTGCCTTCACAGGTGCGTAGCTGGATTGGCTTCCCCACCATTTATTTACCTTCATGCAGAAATAGACAGTGGGAAGGAATTCCATGGGCTTTTCTGGGCTGCATTCGGAACATTTCAAAGAAAACAAATGCTTTTTCCATCATTGATGAACTTGGGAGATGGGAGCAGGGTTGTTCTGAATATAATAACCTGGATACAAACAGATAATTCAGTTGAAATAAACATATTCATTTCAGTGTATGTGATAGTTGGTCTGCTAAAATATGGCCTGGCCAAAGTAATATATTTACATAATCCTGCTAAAAGTGTAGCAAAAAGAGAGAGAGAGAGAGAGAGAGAGAGAAAAAAAATGAGTTGCAGCAATTTTTTAATGAAAATTAGACAGCCCAATCTCAGAGTCTCTAGATTAGAGGGGCAAGATAAAACGTAAATCAGCTTTCAGACACAGCTTTATGTCCTGTTTAATCAGGTAATCTTTTATAAGCCAGGAACAATCATAATTCAGTTATGGTTTCCTGTTTGAAATAAACCATGATTTCATAAATGAAATAGATTTGATCATAACCAGAGAGAGTTGGACAAGCAACACCACATCTTCATGTGGTGTGCAGAAGTATAATGTATGTGTAGTCGTATATAAAGGTTTAATTCATATATATAAATCCATGGTGTAATTGTTGAGTTTTAGTTTCATATATTACATAAATCCACAATTGAAAACTCATTTATATCTTAATGTGATGTCTGAATTTAGTTATTGTGATTTATTCAAGAAACTCTTGAAACCAAAGTGGGCATAAATTTAATCTGTGTCTGAATATACACATTGTCTGGATTCCCATATGCCAAGCCAAAATAAACTGCTTTATGATTTAACACAGTATATGAGTTTTGTTCCTTTTTAATGTGGCCCTTTAGTCATTGAATTAGGTTAAGCATTTCTTTCACTAAAACAAAGATGCCTTTATCTTGATTGAAGCTTAATTTTAGAATCAAAAACTTACATTTTCCAGCTCTTTTCAACATAGTCACTAATGAAATTTACTGAAAATAAAATTATTAGAATTGGGGTCTAATTTGTGCTGTTGCTTTTCTCCATCATTGCTAGTTTAGCACGTTCAAAAGTACAAACACAAATTTTGGGACATTTATTACTACAGATATTTATTACTACTTTAAAAGCAATATTGTTATCTTCCAGAGGTTTGTCACTTCCATTGTTATGCTTGAATTGGGCTATACAATACAGCCACACCTAGGGCTTGAACAAAGTAAAGCCTTTAAGTAAAATAATTATTGTTATAGGAATGGGTGTTCTTGCTCGTTGTATAAATAGGCAAGTTGCTGGCAGTTTTGGTATAAAGCAGGGGTCAGCAATCTGCGGCTCTGGTTGATTCTTGATTCTGATTCTGATTCTTGGGTTTTTATTATTTATTTGTCTCTGTTTTAATTGGGATTTTCTTTTATTCTTGTATGTTTTTAACTTGTGTTCGCCACCCTGAGTCCTTTGGGAGAAGGGCGGCATATAAAAATCAATCAATCAATCAATCAATCAATCAATCAATAAGGCTCTTTCACCCCTCTGCTGCGGCTCCCTGTCACTCAAAATATGTATCACAACTGCCAATGTACAACACTTATCGGCACATGATTTATTGAGCTTTTCAACCTCTGGTAGGCCAACCATGGATAAGTCCAAGAAAAGAAAAGTTTCAGAAGAAAACAGAACATTTAATTCAACTACATAGGCTAGTTTTGTGGCCGCTCAAGAAATAGTCAGGCATGGGAAGGGTTTTGTGGCTCCCGGTGTTTTCTTTTCTGTGGGAAACGGGTCCAAATGGCTCTTTGAGTGTTTAAGGTTGCAGAGCCCTGGTATAAGGGAACTCCAGCCATAATTAGGTGCCAAAAGGTTTTGGAAATTGATGCCTTTGGCTTATCCAAAACATTCTGTCATCTGATTTGAAAACTTCAGTGGATGTTTTGTTAGAGAATTTAGAATCAAGTTCGTTTGAAATTTGTATTTGCAGCCCATGTTGAAATGAGCAAGTTGTTCAAATGTTTGGAGTTTTCCCTTCTGGTTTACGGGGTTCCAAGTCTGCTGTATTCATTGTTCCCTGGAATTGTATGCTTGGTGCAGCTACCTCATTTTGCTTCATGCTGTGGATTGAAAACACTGGATTTGCTCAAATAAGAATTATCTATGCTTTCTCGCTGATCAGTTTTTTTCACTAAGAAATCCCTAATTTTGTCATCCCACTTGCAAAATAAGTAAAGCTGACGTAATTGCATCCTTTACTTTTTGACAGTGAAGCTTTATTCAAGGATGGTGAGCTTGCATAATGGTTCTTTAATGGGTCAGTGCCCATGACATTTTAAGAAAGACTCCTCAGCCCTGCAAGGATTCTTCTCCCCGATAACTCACTCTGATTTTCCCACCAAAGAACAACCTTTCCAGTGACCCAGGATAAAAAGAAATATAAATAGCACGTGGCCTTGGAAAGATAACTTTGTTGGTTACTAGAGTAGAATAGAATAGAATAGAATTCTTTATTGGCCAAGTGTGATTGGACACACAAGGAATTTGTCTTTGGTGCATATGCTCTCAGTGTACATAAAAGAAAAGATACGTTCGTCAAGAATCATAAGGTACAACACGTAACGATATTCATAGGTTACAAATAAGCAATCAAATCATACTAGGAAACAATATAAATTGTAAGGATACAAGCAGCAAAGTCACAGTCATGCAGTCATAAGTGGGAGGAGATGGGTGATAGGAATGATGAGAAGATTAATAGTAGTGCAGACATAGTGAATAGTTTGACAGTGTTGAGGGAATTATTTGTTTAGCAGAGTGATGGCGTTGGGGAAAAAACTGTCCTTGTGTCTAGTTGTTCTGGTGTGCAGTGCTCTATAGCGTCATTTTGAGGGTAGGAGTTGAAACAGTTTATGTCCAGCATGCGAGGGGTCTGTAAATATTTCCTATTTCCTATTGCTTAAATAGTATGTACTATTGCTTACTATTGCTGTTAATATTATAATTAGCTATAGTTTAAAAACTTTTTTGCTATGGGTTTATGAAGTCTGCCAGAAATATCTACAGCAGCATTTTTTAAACATTTCTTGGAGTTTTTCTTGCATTGCCAACTCTATATTTATTATAAACTGTAAGCTTTTTGGAATTTGGCTCTGTTCTCAAATACTTTCGCAGAGCACTGTTCACAATAGCAGACTTCTTGAAGTGTATCCCTAATATCGGTAATGGCCCATGCACAGAAGTAGAGATTTTACCTTGAGATTAGAGAAGCTACAGTAGCTTTTGTCTTTGCATTACTGCTACTCAATCTTTTCACTTAGCAAGGTAGCCTAGATTTTTATCTTAGATTGCATTCTTTGTGAATGAATGTAGACAATACCTCTATATCTGTCAAAAATATTTACTTCCTGGTTATCTTTGGTTGTACTTGTTTCCTGCAGATTCTCATCATGAAATGAGATGAACAAGATAGCACTTCCTCAGCTCTAAGGAATTGGGCTCATAGTAAATTCAAACTCATTGTGTGATCTGAGTCAGCTGATAGGAAGTCTAAGTAGCATTTATTTGGGAAATAGTCATCCTTTATGCCTTGCATCTCAGTCCTTAAAATAATGAGGCTTCCTGTCCCCAAATAGTTGAGAAATCATGCTCTCATTTTTCAGTCACCTTGACTACCAGTTTGTTGATTGGTGCTGAGGCTTGATTCACATGTTGGGTAAAATCCAATAATGAAATCAACCAGGTTTTTCCTCCCTTTTTTGCAGAATTCTGAACATTCTCAAAGCATCCTCTGAAGTGATAGATACTGTACAAAACAGGAGGTATGTAAACAGCAGAAGCAAAGTTCCATTACAAAGGTTCCATTTGAGTGACTTTATATGTTGCTCACTCTTGCTTAAATGTTCAAACAAAAAATAAAGTGTGAAAGAAACAGACCTATATAATCCAGTTTTGCCTTTTTTTTACTTTTTAAAGCATTTTTTTTACTATCTGTTCGCCCGAACCGGAGCGAACCGGTATCATTTCACCCCTGGCACTACCTGTATTGGGAAAGCACCTGGAATCCAGGATTTGCTCCTAGGTGAATTTGGCCTGACATGTCTCATGGACAGCTGATTAGATAAAGGAGGAATAACTGAGCTCGGCCACCAACTTCCTCAATGTAGCAGAAGCAGAAAGAGGCCCCAAGAAGTCCACACAGTGTCCTGGACTACTTGTTCTGCAGGATTTGAAGTTTATCCTCAGCTCACTTGATGTGGGCCAGTTTACGTTTGGGTAGTTTTGTAAGAGGAGTCCTTTGTAAGCACCTGTGTAAATACCATTTAATGCTCAAGGATATGTAAACAGGAAATAATGTTTTCTTTGCTTCTGACGGAGAATGGAATGCTTCCCATCTTTTCTGTCCAAGTTCCCTTCATTTTGTAATTCCAAATATGGTTATCTGTAATTATGGCACAATTGTGCAATAATAATTCCCGATGTAACGAAACAACTACAGTGAGACCTTCCTTTTCCGTTATTTTGAAATCATCCACAAACACCTGAGAGTCTTTATTAGCGTTTATTAGAGAGTATTTATAACCGTCATAAAATGAATACATCTGGGCATGTCCTATTCTGCTTAGTAATGATACTTGTGCAATGGTATATTTAAAACTAAACGTTATATAAAGGGAGGCGGTTAACACATCTTTTTGAATTCTGGAGATGCTGAATAATATATTGGTAGCCGTTCCAGAGGTTTCTTGAGATTTGTTTTACAAATGTAAAAATAAAGTTTTGTTATATTACACTACCATGTTTATAGATATTTATAACCCAACCGGTACAGGAATCTTGGGCTCACAGTATGCTGTTTAATGTAGTTATTCAAAAAATGTCAGCAAGACTTAATAGGTTACTTTTTCCATTTCCAACCCTAGTAATGTTGCATTTTGCTACCTGACCTGAATTTGCAGAGGATGGGGATTTTGAAGTTTTTTAAAAAATTACAGCTAAGATATCCTTTCAGTTATTTCTATAATGTCAGAATGGGGAGGTTATGCAAAACACTTTATTAATAAGTGGTGTCCCTAAGCTGGAGGAAGTTGGGGCACTTTGCAATATTCCTGCCACCCACTCTCCAGCTGCACATCTTTTATTATGGTACATCTCTCCTGAAATGAACCTCCAGTTTTGCTGATAAGAGGAATCTTCCACAGTTACTGATTACCTATTTTACATGGACTCAGGGTCCTTTGCTTAGTGCTATGGAGACGTTGATCAGGTGTAAAGAAAGGGAGGAAGCCTCTGTGTATCCAGCGGTCCCGTATGCAAACTGTCTCCTACTTAGCACAGAAAATAGCGTTCATTTACGGAATGGCAACCCATTTTCGTTCTGGGTCCCCCTGAGCGCCAACAAGCTTTCTCCAACTGCCTGTCTGATGGGCAGATGCTGGCAAAGCGTTCTTGCTTTCTGGGGTGCTGCTGAGGTACCCTGGGACAGTGATTGGCAGTGCTACAAGGTTAACCACCCTTTCGTTTCCATGCTTCCGGTTATTTATTTATTTATTTATTTATTATATTTCTATACCGCCTTTCTCCCGTAGGACTCAAGGCGGTGTACAGTCAAGAAAAATGTAGATACACAAACATCATAAAATTGCTAATTAAAATTATTTTTATAACATAGTTTGGCCCAATTAAATAGAACCTAAAATTAGATAACATTAAACATTAAAAACATTCACAAAATGTTAAAAGAGTTTTGTATTTCTCCTGCTAAACCAACGGAGAAGAAGGAAGCTCTTCTGCGTGTTTTAGGAGAAATAGGGATGAAGCATGCAGGAGAAAACAAATGTGAATGAATAATGAGTGAATGAATAAATGAGTCCTTTATATGAAAAGAAACATGCACAGGAAAACAACTTTTTAAACGGTGAATGAGATTTTGCAGGAAAAGGGAATGTAGGTGCAAGGTCTTACTACCTATTATTTACCTAACGTGCAAAGTGGTAAACAAGTGAAGCATACAGATCTATATTCAGCAGTCCAGGTGTCCAAATAAGTGTTCCCTTTGTGGGAACCTCTGTTTTCAAATAAGGAGAGGTGAGACTTCATTGGCTATTCGGCCATTGAGCAAATACCAAAGGGTGGGAATGCAGCTTGACAATAGGGCTGCATTGAAGCATGCGGAGTTCTTCCAGGTTCTGCTCTGGCAGGTAACTCTTGCCACTATAGCAGTGTTTCTCAACCTTGGTAGCTTGAAGATGGGTGGACTTCAACTCCCAGAATTGGCTGGGGGATTCTGGGAGTTGAAGTCCACCCATCTTCAAGCTACCAAGGTTGAGAAACACTGCACTATAGGATCACTTTTGTTGGATCCAGCCACTATCAGACGCAGATCAAAAATACACTTGGTGGTATTTATGATTTCCTTAGTATATCATCTGAACTAGAGACACTTATTTTTCTCCCTCTCAGAAGCTAGCCACACACCAAACCATGGTATTAGTGTGTGCATGCACACACATGTCTAGTTTTCACCTTGTATGAACTGAGATCGTTGTGGTTGAGTTCATAAATTAAACAGAATACAACGTCATGTGATGCACAAACCTTAACTTGCATACACATCTATAAGCAGCGAAGCTTTCTCCAGAACAAGATTTTATAAAGTTAACAGCTTCACTCTAGATAAAAAAGAATGAAGGAGTCATACAACCTTAGATCTGGAATGCAGTGCCAGTGAGCAAGGAAAAAAAGAGACGAAGAAGGAAAAACAGTTTAAAAAAACCCAAAGGGGTACAAATGTTAGTGAAGTGGGAAAAAAAAATTGCAAGTACAGATAGTCTTTGACTTACAATCACAATTAACCCTAAAACTTCGGCTGCTAAGCGAGACAATTGTTAACTGAGCTTTGTCCCATTTTACGACTTCTCTTCCCACAGTTGTTAAGTGAATGATTGCATTTGTGAAATTAGTAACACGGTTGTTAAGTGAATCTGGCTTCCCCCATGACTTAGTTTGTCAAAAGATTGCAAAAGGGGATCCCATGACTGCAGGACACTGCACCCGTCATAAGTATGAGCCAGTTGCGAAGAGTCAGAATTTTGAACCCATGACCATGGGGAGGGCTGCAGTGATGTGAAAATGTGAAAAACACTCACTTTCTTCAGTGCAGTCGTAACTTTCAACACTCACTAAATGAACTGTTGTAAATCAAGGACCCTCTGTAGTCATTTCGTATTTTGCCATCCTTGTGTGCAGGTCGAAAGAGGCAAAATATGAATGGGTTTTAATTGTTTTTAATGTTTTAATTTTTAATGTTTTTATATATGGTTTTTAAATGCATTGTAAGCCGCCTTGAGTCTTCAGAGAAAGGCGGCATACAAGTTGAACAAATAAATAAATAAACAAATAAATAAATAAAATAAAACCAGATGGCCTTGCCTATTTTTATATCTGGTATCTGGCACTCTTAACAATACAGCTGTAAATGCCACAGTTTTTATTAATGAAACAATCCTTACATCTCCTGCCTCTGGCTATGCACCTTGGGCATATTATTTTTCTGGGATTTATTATTGCACAGATTAACCGCTAAATGCTCTAATAACTGCAGGAAGTTAATCATAAGGCCACATTTACATTACTATGAATTTTTAGGAAAGGGGAATGCTTGATGTGGAAAAGAATGTAACTTTGGGTTTTATAGATTAGATTGATAGATCTTTATAGAAACAACTTGTCATATTATTATGGAAAAACAAAAAGTTGTGACGATGCTAATGTCTTAATTTACTGAAACAGAGTGTTTCGGAAGTCAATGCTTCTTTTTCTTTTCTTTCTCCTACCCTTCCTCACTTCTCTTTCCCCTTTCCCTTCCTTCCTCAATGTTCCTCTGTTTACTTTTATGTTTTGTATTGTAAGAAGTTAGCACCCACCCGTTTCCTAGAGGAATGAAATATTTTGGGAAATATTAAAAAGGCAGAATATTATGTTCCCCTGGATGAGAAATGGAGAAGCATGTTATAAAGACGAAGCAGCTCCCATCTTCCTGCCCCCACCCTTTGTCAATGGGCCAGAGGCAGAAACTCAATCTTTGTCAATGGACCATCATCTGCAACACAATAGGACCCATCTAGCAACAGAAACTAACACAATAGGACCCATCTAGCAGCAGAAACTCACCACATGGCACCTGGGAAGATTATATCAGCCAGCAAGGCTAGCTAAGACCCCTCACCCCCTGGGAGTCTGACAACCAATCAGGATACTCTTTCTGGGCCCCCAGGAAGTTCAAAGTCAGAGAGGGCATAAAACCCGGGGACTCAAGCTCCATCTCGTCCCTTTTTCTATTCAGGAACTCAAACCAATTGATCCTGTCCACCATTAAACCATCTTTCCAAGCAGTCTCCATGTTTCCAGTGTCTTTTTCCCCACTTGGAGCAGAACCCAGAAGGATATTTCTTCCTACAGTATTTTATAATACTTAATAATTGAATTTTAAAAAATGTTTGAAGGGTCCTCCTGTCAGTTTTTCGTGAGGGGGCACTTGTGGGAGTTTGAAAGCTTCCTGTGTGCAGTTTTCAGATAATGGCTGATGTGATGGACACCCCCAGTCATAAAAGAGACACTTGCTTCAGGCAGAACTAAGAACTGGAAACACTCCTCCGGTTTATTATTACTATAAACCATGGATGGAAAAACAAAGTCTCCTTTGCATGAAGGAAGCTTGCAAGGCACGCTGATCTGATCTCCCATGCCGTCTTAGCAAACGAGGCTCTGACCAGTATAAGAAGGTTCGTTTCTGATGCTGGATTGCTATTGTTGCATACTGGATGAGGGCTACGTAGGAATGTGATTTGAGTCTTGAGGGAAGAAAAGGTATCCTCAGGTTTTAAACATGCTGTTACTGAATAAAGCAGAAGCTCAGCGAATTTACAATATCTGTGAATAAGATGGACTGGATTGGATTGGATTGGATTGGATTGGATTGGATTGGATTGGATTGGATTGGACGGGATGGGACGGGATGGGATGGGATGGGACGGGATGGGATGGGATGGGATGGAAAATATGGAATAGACTAGACTAGACTAGACTAGTCTAGACTAGACTAGACTAGACTAGACTAGACTAGAAAATATGGAATGGAATACATGGAATAGAATAAAATAGAAAATATGGAATAGAATAGAATACATGAAATAGAATAGAATTAGAATAGGCTCAAGGTTGACTCAGCCTTCCATCCTTTCTAAGGTAGGTAAAATGAGGACCCAGATTGTGGGGGCAATAAGCTGACTTGTTATAAAATATACAAAAGGATGAAGGCTATTGCTTAGCGCATTGTAAGCCGCCCTGAGTCTCCGGAGAAGGGCGGCATATAAATCAAATTAAAAAAAAAAAAAGAATTAGAAGGGAAGAGAAGGGAAGGGAATTCTTTATTGGCCAAGTGTGATTGGACACACAAGGAATTTGTCTCAGGTGCAGAAGCTCTCAGTGTACATACAAGCAACAAGTGGTGAATCATGATCGTAATGATAAAATAATTAAAATGATAGAAAGTACTGTATAAGCAATTGTAGGAGAATGGGAGAAAAGGGTGGGGAATGGTTAGAAGGGTCAGGAGGTAAAGTAAACTACTGCACAGAGAATCTATCCCAGAGCGCTATATCTCAAAGGACAGAAAATCCATTGTTATGTAACCGTTTTATTTTAAAAAAGGAATGTGCTTAAACAAACAGTGGCTTTTGCAAGGATGAGAGGTGAGGTGCAGAGTAAAAAGCTGTTAAGCACGATACACATAATCCACTGGGTTATTTGTTGCTATCTAATGTTCTGAGAAGTCCCTAAGAGAAACATCTCCCCCACCCCCACCCCAAAAAGCCCGCTCTATCCAGCTTAAACCATAAACTAGATTGTCGGCAGACGGTTAAAAGAAGTGGCCTCTAGAGTTGTGCAGCTGGTCCTGCACCGGTGCTGCGATTGCAGCGGTCCTGCCTGCCCCGGGCTGCACCTGCAGAACCAGCCCGATGTTATTTGGCCCCGACGTTATTTGGTCGTGAGTCAGAACAAAGGGAAGATGGGGATCAGCAAGGAAGGCAGCAGAGTTCGTGCCAGTGCAGTTTTCTGCTGACTTAAGGACGGGTGGAGTTGGGAAAGGCCCAGTGAATGTCCCTGGGTGATAATCTAGAGCAGAGGTCCTCAAACTTGGCAGCTTTAAGACTTGTGGACTCCAATTCCCAGAATTCTCCAGCCAGCTATGCTGGCTGGAGAATTCTGGGAGTTGGAGTCCACAAGTCTTAAAGCTGCCAAGTTTGAGGACCTCCGCTTTATTCCTAGAAAGGAACAATCAGAGTGGCTCATGGTTAAGACGCTTGGCTTAAGTCCAGAAGGTCCAGCCTCTCATACATCCTTACCATGGAAAGTCCCTGGGTGATTTGAGGTCAGCCCCCCTCATTCCAGTCTCTTCTATGGCTGATTACTGACAGTTAAAAATGGAAGAAATAGAGTTCTGTTTAGTACCTGAAGCCTTTTTTGAAGACAGGAGCAAAAGTGCTCAAAGTGTAACCCCCTCTTTTCTCTTTAAGGTAATGATAAACCGTTCTTTCAACCCTTAACATGAGCATTATAGTCAGTATTCATAAGGAAAAAAAGCAGGAATGACACAATGCTTTTAACAGTTGGGAGTAATACAGACGATATTCACATTTCATTTGCTATGAAGTTAAACTTGATGGCGAAGAGGAACTAATATAACAGCCTGAGACGTTTAGAGTTATAGGAAGACAACGATAGTTAATAAGTACAGCAATAAAAAGCAAAATCTTAATTTATGTTGAATAGAACTGCCTCGTGTTACGTTGCCTGTGCTCGGTCCATGTTGTTTCCCAGGCCAGTTGTTCAAACCCTCAACATCTGAAACTTAGTTCTGAGGTTTGATGCAGATGAAGCCTCTCGGTTAAGGTGGGTGGGCAGAAACTCTTTCTGACTTGTGGGATAACAACAAGCTCTGTAGCAGCAGCGCTTTGCATGTGTGTGGCAGAATAAAAATCCGTAATCATGATGCCGTTGCTTTGAAATCAGCAATTAAATCTGCATAGCTTGTAATTTGCATTAATTATGGCATAGACCCTGTGTAATTGCACTCTCGAGAGGCAATATGAAATCCTTACTGAATTAAAGATGTCTTGAGGTACTTATATGGAGAGACTGAACAACTGTGTTTTTCCAGAAAAAATGATTTTGGACTCTTGACTGCATACATTGAGAGTACATAGTAAACTCATTGATAATATAGCATTAGAGCATTTTAAAAATAAGGACTATTTGGCATACATAAGAAAATAACATTTCCAGAAAGTGGTGTATGCATTTTTTTTTTTTTAATTTGATTTATATGCCGCCCTTCTCCGGAGACTCAGGGCGGCTTACAATGTGCTAAGCAATAGCCTTCATACTTTTGTATATTTATACAAAGTCAGCTTATTGCCCCCACAATCCGGGTCCTCAATTTACCTACCTTAGAAAGGATGGAAGGCTGAGTCAACCTTGAGCCTGGGGAGATTCGAACTCACAGTAATTGCAGACATATATACTGTGTGCCAGCCAGCCTTATTTTAAAAAACAGTAATAGAAGTTGTCCGGTTAGCATAATTCCTTTACATAACTTTCCTCTGTATCAAAAGAGAAATTTGGGGGGAAATTGAAGTATAGGAAATGTAGGTTACCAAACTTAACTTTAGTTTGATGTCCTCATGCGTCTATTTTTGCCCAAACACTTTCACCCACACTTTTGTTCAAAAGTGCTTGCTATAAGAAGGGAGGGAAATTTTGAGAATGTAGAGAAATATAAAAGAAATTTTCCCTAGGGCATTCTTTTAAATCTTCATGCATCTTGGTCTTTGTATATATATATATCACTGTGCAATGTTATTTTCTTCCCATCCTGGATTTTTCCCCAAACTACTTGTGTGTGTTTTTTCCATCATATTTTCACTGTTACGTCTAAAGTGCTATTTCTGTGCTGCTTCTGAATGAAGTCAAATCAACATACTTCGCCTCTTGATCCTAGCAATAGGCAGCGATTGTATGTTACTTAGTCTGGCTTCCCATAGCCAAGTCAGTTAATTTTGACTTCCTGGTTGTGGCAGACGGGTCCATTTGTGGCTTATTCAAGAAAATATCCAATCCAAACTGTCAGGATTAAGTCGGAGACCTGCCAAAGGCTTTTCATTCCAGGATTCCCATTTTACAGCCTGTGCTAACATCTAGTATAATTTGCTTGGTCCCTGCAGAGCCATCCCTGGCACTGAAATGTGTGGAAAAGCACCTCGTCGTAAGCTTGCTGCTCTGGCCTTTCTTCTCTTTAATGCCATGTCAGAAAAAAATAATTCAAGCCAGCCTCTGTATCAAGGATCAGTTCAGCAGGTACCTCTGTTGTAATTGATGAAGATAGAAACATAGCAGGAGAAACTGCTTGTATTCCCTTGCACGCAGCTGCTTCTGACAGCATCTTAAGACATGGCTAGGACGCCAGTGGCATAGATGCTTCCTTTCATCGTGATCTTACTGAATCTTATGACATTTCTTCCAGCTGTTCATTTGATACACTGCATTTCTCTGAAATTAGCAACAGAGCCTTTGCTGGAATGATTCCCATTCTGCAGAAATGGATGTTAACCTTTTTACGGAGTTGGCATAATTCTTCCCGAGTTTTCTCTGATATGTAACTTTATTTTTCAGGGCACATGACATAACTTGTTCATAACTTGTTTGTACAATTTTTTTTTAAACAGCTACTTTAATACTTAGAAAATGTTATAGTTATGTCAGAGGTTTATACAATACCATGTGACCATGTGGTGATTTTTGGTATTTTTAAGTCATTGTGTAATATAAAACACTTACTTCTGATTGGATACAGTTATACAATATCTAAAACTTAAATTCCTCCATCATTGTTCTCTTGCCATAAAAGAGTTCAACAGCTGGCAGGAACTGATAGGAAGCAGATGATTTTTTTTTTTTTGCATAAATCATATCCATGCTAGTATCTTAAGGTAAGATAATTTATTGAATGAAATATATAACTAATATGGAGGAAGTGCTCAATTAGTAAGATGCCAACAGCAGTTTATATGTAGCAATGCTAAATTTTGATATTAAAAATATTTTATACATTGAATCTTCATAACTGGAAAAAGACTTTTTGATTAAGATTGTCAGTGTACTTTAGCATTTTGAGATGAATCAGTATCATATATATATATATATTTATAAATACCTTGTAAGATTCTTGTAATGACATAGCTTTACAGATCAGAACAATCTCTGATTTTAAAAATCTGCTTTGGCAAATTTTTCAGCCTCAGCTTTGCTATCCATATTACGGGATTTATTTATTAGATTTCAATGCTGGTTTTCTTTCCAGAGCTAATAGTGACAAATGTAAGGACATCCTCCTCTGGTTTCTCCCTACAACACTTCAGGAAGTAGCTTGGGCTGAGAAAGAATCCCCAGGAAGCTTCTGTGGCTGTCAGGGGACTTGAACCTGTGCTAGGTCCACTGTGCCATAGCGATTCTCCTACTGGTATTAAATATTAAAGTTAACCATTAATGGGTAGGACATGTTTTGGAGGTTCTGAATCATCTTTGTCTGCCCTGCCAGATTGCAGCTTCCATAATCTTAAGAAAGCGCGACGTCTTTGAGTAGGACTGAGGAAACTCAAGGTCAGATCTACCGTCAGGCATAGAAACCCACGGGGTGGTTTTGGGACAGTCGCTCTCTCTCAACTTAAGCCAGCGCACAGGGCTGCTGTCATGGGGATCAAAGGGAAAAAGGATCCCCAGGAAAATTGCCTTGAGCTGCAGGAAGGGCGAAGGATCTAAATGTAAAAAAATAAATCAGATAGCACTCATTGAGGAACCGTGCATCCGGCAGAGGAAGTACTTAGGTGAACTGAAACGGACAGAAAATGAAGACTGACTAACTGATGCGGGAAATTTGAAGTACGATGCCAAGAACAGTTGAGGAAAAAAAGAGAATAGGAAGATTTGAACATAGGACAGGGAAGATTTACAATATAACAAAGGGGCAAAATTAAAAAAAAAAGATTCTTTTGATAGTTGATTGATCACCTCATCTGGGATATTGTTATAGTGAGCCATTACAGAATTCTGATTCCTGGAATGTTGCTTGGTTTAAGGGACCATTTTCAATGTCTTTGCATTGGAGTGAAATGGTTTCATACAGCTTACATAAGTGATATTTTTCCACCAGTGAGTCCTGATTTGATCTCCTGCTCCTCCGTTTGGGAGTAAGTTTCTGTCTTGTGTTCTGGACTGATCCTGACCTCTCAGGGTTCTTGATGCACAGTCAACAGTGGAAGGGGGCCTGTTGATTTGGAGACCCTCTCGGTAAATTCCTGGTTTGGGACATTCACATAATATTCTTTTGGATGTCATATTCAGTCTGTATTTCTGTTTAAGAAGACCTTTGAATTGCAAGTCAGTTAATCTTTCCCTTTTGTTTTAGTAAAGTCATGACAAATCATGCAGATTACTTGGCAGTTTAATTGCATTTGAATAGTTTGTTTTGCTAATGTTTTTAATAACTAGCTTAAGGGCAGAATGTAAAAATACTTACCACAAACAAGCACATATAAAGCCACTGACAAGCTACATAGGAATGTCCCCTTAAAGATGGCATAGGTAGAGAATACCCTATTTAAAAAAGGTGAAGCAATGAAGGAATTTAAAAAAACCCAGAAGGAAATAAACATCCACAGGGAATATTTCATTATTCTTCGAATTAATAGCGTAAACATATTACCTGAGGTTCGGACTGTCATAGCTGAATCAGGGGCCACTGGTAAAAAAGAAACCCATTTTCCTGATTTTACAAATCAGAAGTAGACTGTTGAAATTGAAAATCACATCAGAATAGTTTTAATGGGAGCCCCTGCCCTTCCTTTTCTTTTCACTTGTATGACTCTCTTGGAACAAAAGGGGCACTGGTGCATTCTGGAGAAGATTGGGACAAATCACAGAACACAGACAGAACAGCTGGGAAAAATGGGGTGAGGTGGGGTTAGCGTAAGCCCCTCTTTCTGTTTTCTACCTGAGTAGTGCAAATGGTTCCTGTAGTCATTTGCACTACTCAGGTGGCCCTGAGGACACAGATAAACCTCCCAAGTGTCTCAACGACCCTCTAAAAGGATGCAAAGGACCAGCTGTCTGCAAGGAATATAAACCCTTCCATTCCCCACCATCTAGTCAGAGCTGAAGAAGCTTCTTGGAGGAGAAGTGAAACGTCTTCAAAGAAAAAACAAGAAAAGTCCAGCTGCCTCTTGGAGGGTGGGTGGGGAAAGCACCTTTGGGACAACCTGGATGATGGAAGAATCGCCATAGAAATCAAGGTGGTCTCTTTTTGTCCAGGTCCCATCATTATCTTTTTGGATTGTGGCTTCTCGCATGTTCCTCAGACCAATCGTGCCTGCCCTTCCAGGAAAAAAAAATCAACTCCGGATTATTGTAAGACTTCCGTCAGTTGTCTTGCCCTCCTCAGCCAGTGGGAAAGCAGAGGGAACGGAATCTGAACGTTGATCTCAGAGAATATAAGAAAAAGCATTTCAAACAGACTCCATCTTAATTAGTTTACTATAAACAAGGCTGAGAAATTATTCTTATTGAGGTCAATATTCTATATAACCCAGATTAGTGTTAGAATTATCTTCCTTCTTGCTTCTTCGGGCTTGACAAGACAGTGCTGTCCTTTTTTTTTTTTTTTAATGGAAAATCTGAGGCTCCGAAATCCCCTCTTTTGACAGTTAACCTTGATAGGAAATTTTGTTGTAACCATCTCTGCACCGGGACCGAAAGGACAATTTGGGTTGACCAACGTTCCAAGTTTCAACTCTTCGAAGTAATCATTTTGGGAGAAAATGAAAGACTTTTTGGTTGTGCAGAATTAAGTTCTGGCAGTCTTTTCATCCTGCGCAAATTATCTGCTTGGCTTGTTCAGAATACTTCAGAGGGCTTTTGTTTTGCTAATCGGGACATTCTGTGAAGACCTTTCAAACGGAATCTGGTTTGTTGGCCAAGCTAAACCTCTTTTGAAACTGATGCCGGTTTTTCTTAACCTCTTTGCTTGCTCTGCTGGCAGCCACCTCGGTTTTATTACGTTAATCCCAACTGTTTTCTGTCCCCCTTTCCCTCCCATCTCTTCTCATGCAAAAAATTGGGAGGATAATGTTCCGGATTATTATTATTTTTTTTTTGCTAACGGTTCAGTAAAATTAAATCCCTAAGCTAGATGTTTCTATGGTTGCACAAACTTTCTGCTATTTTAGAAACAAGAAGTAAAAGTTAACCTTGTCCACATGAATTTCTATTAGAACTGTCCTAGGGGGTGACAATTCAGTTGGAGTGATTCTATTGTGAGAACTTAATGGTATCCCTTACTGTAGGGCTTCACAATTTGCAAATCTGTAAGCTGACCAACAGTGAAATTCCAGGCTTGAGAGAGGTGCTCCTTGCTGTGTGAACTCAACATGTGGCTTTGGGAAAAAAGGTCTCTGTGTATGTGTGGGTTGGTGGGGGGCACCAAGATCCCAAAAGTTGGCACAGTCCCAAGATATTGGGGGGGGGCTCACTCATTCTCTTAGCTGCCATGTGATTTCTTTACTTTTGGCCTGGTGTGTAAACTTGTGATTTACTCGGTTGTTTCACTAGTGAAAGTCTTTTTAAAATAGCGTGCGATGAGCTTTGTCATTATGACTAAGCAGATACTTGAATCACATTTTTTCCTCTTTGCGTTCCCATGAAGGGCTGCTCTGACTTTGCAGAACAAACATTATGTATTATAGAAGGAGCATTTCCTAACTACTTTCTGCCTGTTTCTTGCTTCTAAATGTGCCTTTTAGTCTTTCTAGGTATTTGGTTTTTTTTTTTTTTGGAAGAAGGGAAAGTACATTCTTAGTTTGCTAAAGAATTTGTGTGAGCTTGTCTAGGGATTTATTTCTAATTGCAGGGCTATTCACTGTTTTTTTTTTTTCTGTTGGAAAGTTACCTGAAAGTGCCATGGACTAATTTTCCAATTTCTCCAAATAAACAGGTTTATTCTCTTGATTGCCTTTTATAATAAATCACCCTTATTGTGTTTTTTTAAATGGAACATTTTTTTCCCCTTGCTCTTTTTGGCTTCGTGATTTGTTCTGACCTGTACTCCTGCTTTTGTTAGCTGCTTTCACTTCATCTATCTTTCGGATGGAATTTCAGAACAAGTAATAGATTTTTAATAGTCATTGTTCCCCGTCGGAGGGAAACGAAGCATGGGGCTGATTTGGTATGACTGGCTGCTTCAGCTGGGCGAAAGGGCAAAGTCTTGCAACCAAAGGATGAGAAATCAATTCTTGATTGAACTGCTGTTTTATGACAGGAGATACTTATGTACCCTTAAGAAGATTAAAATTGTATACGTAGAGTTCTGTCTAGCCTTTATGGCAGTGTTTCTCAACCTTGGAAGCTTGAAGATGGGTGGACTTCAACTCCCAGATTCTCAACCCCTTCCAAGGTTGAGAAACACTGCTTTATGGGTTTCTGATCTGATCTAATCCTCAGAACTCTCATTCCCTGATTTCTTCATACTGAACTATTAATCTGAAAACGAATTCATTAACTTGAACCAAGGCCCAAGCCTCACTCAGGCTGAGGCTTGGGTGGGGACAGGGCATTTTGGGCAAGGATGGCCTTGGCTTGTGGACTTGCCAGCCACTGTTTCAGAGGTAGAAGGGTGAGCTCTGCCCCTTTATAGAAAAAGTCTGCGACGCCCACACCCACTTTAACGAGGAGTCACAATACATCATGTGATGCTGCCATGACGACATGAGTTTGACACCCCTGCCTTATAGATATCTACCGTATCAGTTGAAAACAACTTGATGGCACAATCAAGTTGTCAATATCAATCAATTGGTATCACCAAAATAATTTGGGAGGACATTGCCATTAACTAACCTTATGGAAGGAAACCTTAATAATTGAATGACATTCATGATGTAAGTCATCAATTACAGGACCTTACTCATGGTGAGGGTTGTGAAATGCTTGCAAATGTCTTTTCATCTTTTTTCATTTCTAGGGACCATAAAGGGACAGAAGGTGTGCAGGACCTAAGGCTAAAGGACCCCGATACGGCTCTTCTCTGGTGCTTTCCTTCTTACGGAACACTCCGCGTCTGCCCATATACCTTAGTCACCAATTCAGTTTTCTGACTATTTTGGAAAGCCATGGGGATTGGCAAAAACACTACTTCAAAATCCGTAGAAACTGGAAACCCAGCAGAGGCCAAGTATGAGGATGAAGCCAAGCACACTGCTTTCTTTACGTTGCCAGTAAGTTCATGTTTAGAAATTTGTTTTTTAGTAGTATTGTGAGGCCGGTGTGTCACAATACTACTAAATCTCTAGTAGTCTTCCTTAGAAGTCATATTGGGTTAAGCACTAATTCTCCAAGAAGTGAGTCATGGAAATACATTTTTACATGGCAGGCTTTTGAGTTCAGCATAGAGAAGTAGTGTCTTGTGATGTGCTTCTCACTGATGTCACAATCCCTTTCTGACAGGTGCTTCCTCTGCAAGCTTTTGATTGCTGTGTTCTGAAGGAGGACAGTGTTATAAAAGCTGTCTGGGTAAATCAGATCTGTTGAAGGCCAGAGCCGAGTGTATTTTTGAGCAAAAGGACTTAAAAGGAACAGCCATTCCAAGCTTATAAAATGAATTTGACAACGGCTTATGAATGACTTATTTTGTTCAGAAAACTGATGCAATAGGGTTGGCTAATTGGATGGCTCAAGTGACCATACTCTTATCTCTCTGAATGCATTAAATGAGATTAAAAAGATTGCTTTCAGCTATCCCCAAGGATGTTACAAAGCTTCTTTGAAGGACTACAATTCATTGAAGGTCATTTGAGTCCTGGTTGCTGCACCACAGATTATCCTAGAGATGGCAATGATACAGAAATGCACTACTCAGATCCTTGAGGGAATAGAGCAGCTAAAAATGGCAAGGATATAAATGTGTAAATTTATGCATTGTGTTTAAGAATTTAAAATAAAGCACTTGCATAATATAAAATCTAAGGTAATGCAATAAAAAAACCCCATACTTTGGTACATGAGGTTCATGATAAAAAGAATCTAAGTTTACTATAGATACATATCTGCATATTTAGTACTTTATATATAATTAAAAAACAATACATTATATTGGAATTATTTCTTTATTTGCCAAATTTAGAATCTACGTTATAATTGTAGTTGTAGAGCAATTGTTTCTCTAAATATATTTTTTACAATAACAAACATCTTGATTTTAAGAATCCCTATTCTGTTAACTTTGGATGCAACGGACAAAATCTAATTCTTCACTCCAAATAACAGAAAAGTTCAGACACTTTGCCTGTAATTTTGGAAAATTTGCATTATCGGATTTTTATTTTTGACTTGACACTTCTCATTGCCAACTAGTCAGTGGATTCAAACATTTTCTGTACTTTACGTTGTTCTGTGTTTTGGTTTAAAAATATTATTAATATTCTGTTATACAAGATTGTATTATATACTCTGTAATTATTTTAGAGTATTACTATTAATTATTATAATTATTTTTTTAGGCTGTAATAAGTGGAGGAGCAACCTCAAGTGGCGATCAAGATACAGAAGACACAGAACTTATGGCAATCTATACCACAGAAAATGGAATTGCAGAAAAGGTATCTTAAAAAGTAGATGAACCCTAACATCTTGATACAAATGAACTGTTTTAATTAATTTGGATGTTTGCTCAAATTTGGCTGCTAACAATGCCTTGTGGAGTTCTTCAGTAGTTCAAACTGATTTTTGTTGAACAGAATCATTAAAGGAGGGCCAACATTAATATTCTAAGGCTACATGGCCGTAATAAGGAAGAGCTTGAAGACTCGAGATGCTGATTGTTGAATGCAGTAAAATTAAGTTTGGAGATAAAAATAGAGGAAGGCACTCCCAATCTTTTCTCAACCAGGGAAAGTTAAAAAAAACCCACCCATTTCTATAAGGTTGCAGGCTCTGATAAAGTACAGAAGAAAGTGAATCAGAATCTTTTGGCTGATAATAATGAAAAACAAAGCTGACACATTTTCACCCTTGCTTATTGTAAAAAGGACGTCTGTCGTATCATTGGTTCTGTGGGAAAATATCCAGTAATGGGGAGCCTCCTTATCACAGGAAGACTACCCACAAACTTTTATCAAGTAGATGAAGCTAATGCAAACGAAAGCTGCTTCTGCCCTTGGGCCCCAGTAAAGCATGAATCACAAGATTGCTGCTGGGGCAGATTGGATGCCAGCAGTGCCCTTGGCTGGATTCTTCACATTCTGTAATCTCCACCTTGACGGGGGTTATAACAGCTTCAAAGGTTTTTGTCCCTCCTCCCCCTTCAGTTCTGGGATTTATGGGGAAGATTCTTGTCTTCTACAAAAGGCTGCAAGGCCGTGTCTCTTGATGTAGAATCTGTCAACAAAACTTAACCCATAAGTGTACTTTACTGAATGTTTTAAGCCAGTGTTTCTCAACTTCGGCTGCTTGAAGCTTTGCTGGCTGGGGAATTCTGGGAGTTGAAGTCCACGCATCTTCAAGCAGCCAAAGTTGAGAGACACTGATTTAAGCAGCTGGTGCTGTCTAGCCTAAATTTTCCGAAAGGATAAATCTAATATTGCCACATTTAGAATATTGCAAAAGTTCGGAGTATTTCAGGAAAGTGTAGGAAGCAAACAGAAGTTAGAACATTTTGTATCATGGAACTCTTCTGGGAAAGGTATTATATTTCTAAAACCTTTCTCCTATGTTCCTCCCTCCTCCCAATACCTCATTTTTTAAAAGATAAATATGATTAGGATTTTAAATTCTTTTCACAGTTAACAACTGTATACTGTCAGGTATACAGTTACCTGACTTGTATAATTCGACTTATTTAATACCCCGGCTAAGCTGTCATGTAATATGTCAAGAGCCATCATTATTTGACTTTCAAGATCAGATTGCTTCCTATGAGGTTGGCATTAGATGTTTTGTGTTAACATAATTCAATTTCAAGTGGATTGCACACCCCTAATGTGCAAAGTTGTAAATGAAAATTTTCAAGTTGTATAATCTAGGAAACAAGTCTGATGGTTTTTTTTTAAATATTTAAAATAACAAGATTTTTGGATTTATTTTTGAATTAGGAGAAAATATGTTTAGTTCTTTACCTCCGTTCATTTTTCAAATTCTGCTTTGTGTTTTTGATCCTCAGCCAGGTAGAATATCTTGTAGAAGAGCTCTCACTTCCCACACATGACCAGTCTGTCTTCAGCCATAGTCATGATCATCTTAGCTTTGAGAACAGGGAGGGTGCTAAACAGAACTTCTCAAATAAATAAATTTTTAATTAATTTTTTTACAAAGAACAAAAGCTAACAAAGCGCAAAAGGAGCAAAGAAAGAAAGAAAGAAGCAAAAGGAGCAAAGAAGAATAAAAACGACTAGAAAGGTCATCTAATCTAATTCTCCACTTGGTGCAGAAACTTCTGAAGCATTTCAGCAGATGACTTTTCAGTGAACGTACCATTTCGTGAGGCAGCCTATTCCACTCTTTGGCTGGCCTGACCATCAGGAAATGTCTCCAAATAACTAACCTGAACCTGCTTCACTGTCGTTTGAATGCAATTGTCTATGTTCATTCAACTCATTAAGCCCTAAGTCGTGATTTTCAAAGTGCGGTGCCTGTGTCCAGGTCTATTGAGCCAAACCCAAACAGACAGCTCTTTCCTGGGGTCAAGTTCCTCCCAGGTAAAGTTACACCTTGCAGTATAGGTTTTCTATAAGCTCTCTTTTGTGCACATTCTCCTAACTCTTTTGAAAACTTGGTCTTCAGAGGAGGTGAGAAATCTGAGTGTTTGAGTTTAGCTGTTTCTTGTAGGAATCCACTGACATCCGTTGTTTCTTAGGGGCAGGGGTCTCCAACCTTGGCAACTTTACGACTTGTGGACTTCAACCCCCAGAATTCCTCAGCCAGCATGCACTGGCTGAGGAATTCTGGGAGTTGAAGTCCACAAGTCATAAAGCTGCCAAGGTTGGAGACCCCTGCCCTAGGGGGATTCACGGACACCATGCCCCACTGCTGTGGAAGGGATTGGGTTCTGATGCTTGAAATAGCTACAGCTACAGTGACAGCTTCAGAACATGCTTTCTTGTGAAATAAAAATTACTCCTTTGTTTGATTTCCTGTTAATCCCTTTGATAACGAACACAGCATATACACAGGAGGAAATATGAGGAGGAAGCTGCATGTGCTTAAATCAGACCGGACATGTGGTTTCAGGGTTTAAGAAGCCAAGTCATGTTTGAGAACAAGATACTCGGCAATCAAGTATGGATTAAGTCAGCAGTTTTGTTATATAAACCTAAGTTTCAGCGAAATCTGCAACTGCTAAACTAAATAGATCTTTTTCCCCCCAAGGGCTACTGCCAATAAAGGGTGTTAGGTGGTGTTCCTGTTTTCATAGCCCTTACATAACAAAAATTTAAAACCATTTATATGAAAATGGCATTATAGCCTATACAAAGCCTTTTGAGATTTGCAACAAACATTTATTTTGGTCTTTCACGCTGTTTTCTTTGCTCTTCTTTTTCTAGCCATCTTTTTTTCCCTCTTCAAAAACATACTGCATTAGACAAGTAATTAATTGCTTGCATTAGAGATTAATAACTTCATTATTAAAGAGTAAGCTACTCTCCACTGTTGGGCAGAAAATTGTTTGTCTTCCTTGCTTGACCTTTCATAATCACTGCTTATTTACTTTCAACATTGTTCCTCATATATTTCATTTGACCTCATGTAGCTTTTGGAAACTCTTCCTTTCAATCTAAAGCCTTCGTAAACCTTGAACTTGAAAAAGCCCAGTAACTAATTGCAGAAAAACCATGGCTTGGATCTTCCTTTCATAGAAGGGAAGGGAAGGGTTCTCTACCAAGTCAGATCATTTAGGTCAGTATTGGCCATGCCATCTTTAACTTTCCAGCGCTGGTTCATTTAACAAGTATAGCTGGAACAGAAGTCTTAAGTCGGTGTGGTCACGTGATGTTGCACTTAACTTACTCAGTGTGTAGCGATTGAATTGCAGCTTCCAATTGCAGTTGGTAAGTGAGGATTACCTGTAATGTAAAGCAGATTGCCTCTCACACAAACCTAATCTTCATCCTTGGTTTTGTTATCTTTGATTGCTGCATAATTTTTTCCATAATTCTTCTGAATGTTTACGAGGCCTAAAAACACTTTTTTTCCGACTAAGAACCTCAAAAAAGGATTTTAAAACTCAGATTTGCCATGTAAGTGTTTATCAAACTTTACACCTCATTGTCTTCCCTAAACTCTGAATCTGAATCTGGGTTTGGGAACTCCAGTCCTATGAAGAGAACTTAAGGAAAGTGATTAAGTCTGGTCCTGAGAAGAGAATATTTGTACGATAGCAAAACTCAGATCAGGGGTCTCCAACCTTAGCAACTTTAAGACTTGTGGACTTCAGCTCCTAGAATTCCTCAGCCAGCTTTGCTGGCTGGGGAATTCTGGGAGATGAAGTCTGCCAGGCTTAAATTTGCCAAGGTTGGAGACCCCTGCGTCAAATAACAAAAAGATAGTCAGTGGGTTCCAAAGCGCAGGACCACAGAACAATAGATTTAAGTTATAGGAAGGTAGATTTTGACTGAACATTTGAAAGTGCATTTTTTTTAAAAAATTGAGAGTTGTTCATCTGAAAAGCCAACCAGCAGTAGTATTTAACAGTGGTATTCCACATTAAATGTCTATATGTTACAGAAAGCAGAGACTGGATGGACATTTGTTAGGGCGCTTTAAATTAAATTCCTGGATGGAGATGAGAGCTGAATTAGGACTAAATGGTCCCTTCCGTGCCTCGGGTTATATTTCTAACAAAGCTATATATCTTGCAATAAACGAAAGCTCATTAGAAAACAGTAGAGTACTCTCATAAATCAGGGAGTCCGGATCTCTTATGCAAGTGTAATCTTTCTTTTCCCCCCAGAAAATATCCCTTAACCTCTAATCTACCATCTACATTTCTTTGTGTAAACAGTTGGGCACCACAAAAAAAAAATAAATTTATTTTTTGGCGCAGGATACGGGGTGATTATATCATAGGAACAGAATAATGCTTTGCTTATACGTGAAGGCAGAGGGTTGATCACATGAAAGAGAGGAGGGCCTTCGTGTAGTTTAGCTGATGACTACTAGAAAAGTAAAAGGTTTGGGGCTTTTTTTGTTGTTGTTTTTTGCTATGTGAACTGACAGTGCTTTGCAGCAGGCCTTCTCAGACCTTCTCAGACGTATCCCAGTAACCTATTAATAGACTGTGGTATTAAATGGTGGCTAATTTAATGGTTGACAGAGCTCTCTGGCAGAAACCCTCGACAGTAGTGGAAGCTCAGACGCACAAAGGACGGACATGATCTACACAATTGAAGATGTTCCACCCTGGTATCTCTGCATATTCCTGGGGTTACAGGTACAATTTATTCCAGTATTTTTTTTTTTTTTTGCATTGAAATGCTAGCGAGCAATTAAGGAAGTCGGAATTTAATTTTGAAGCATTATTTTTAGAATTACTTAGCAGGGACCGAACGGGAATAACACTTTCCCAGGACTCGTGCTTATTAGGGTAATTCAGGCAGCAAGAAACTACGGATAATTTATTCTTGGTTTCCTTCTCTGTTGCTCTGAACAGAAATGCGTGGGCTCTATCAGAGCAAGGTGTTTCCGGCCATAGCGTTTTCTTCTTGGAACAAATAATTTCTGCATCACTCTATGAAGGCACACCGCGTTATTTTTTTTTAAAAAAAAACATTTCCAAGAGGACCTGAATTCTGAAATTATTTAGGAATGTAAAATGTGCTTCCTGGCATTGTTGTGCTTGGGAACTTCGCTAGGGTACCCAGTTGTGCAGCCAGGATGATTCTCTTCTAACACGGAGATGTGCCTGAATGCCCTGAAGAGCAACAGGATGGACAGGGGGGCTTTAAGCCTGGACAGATTCCATGAGAATATTCTCCTGCCTGGTTCTTGAATAGAATGAAGGGGTGATATGCAAGCACGTTAAATCAATCGTCCTCTAGCAAATCTTTCCATTTTTAGCGGGCTTGTATAGCTCAGCTTCCTATAGATCAGTGTTTCTCAACCTTGGAAGTTTGAAGATGGGTGGACTTCAACTCCCAGAATCCCCCAGCCAGCAGGTAGTCATTCAGCACAAAGTCGAGGTTGCCTTTGATGAAAGATTTTGGTTTGCCACGCTAAGAAAATTGCTGAATGTGAGAATAAGTTCTTCTGGTGATAAGAATTCAAGAGAATAAAATTCGTGTCAGTATCCATATATGTAGATCGGTAACTGCTTCGTATGAAGGTAACACTTTTGATCCATCCAATCTAAATTGGTTACTTTTGTCTAGCAAGGAGTTTGTTCAAACTCTTCTGTCTTAAGACCATTTTAATAGGTATAAGATTCTTCAGCACAAAGAGTCTGAATCCGTAACTGAGTTGTGGTCTCTTCCCTAACATCTGCTGGACCCTCCCCAGTAGAATTTGGAAACTTGATGGCATAATACTAGTTTTTATTTTGGACTGCCATTTCCTAATCCTTCACTGAGGTCCTCAAAGTTAGCTTCTTTATTAAGATAATGGTCATTTCCTAATGGATAAAACTATTCATACAGAATTATTGATTGTCCTGGTTTAATCATAATGATATTGCAAACATAAGGAAAGCAATTTACACAGGTATACAGACATACACGTGATTAAAAAAAAATAACCCTTTGTTCTTTGCAGCATTACCTGACCTGTTTCAGTGGCACCATAGCAGTGCCCTTCTTGCTAGCAGATGCCATGTGTGTTGGATTTGATCAGTGGGCCACCAGCCAGTTGATCGGGACCATATTTTTCTGTGTTGGAATCACAACTTTGTTGCAAACAACATTTGGGTGCAGGTGAGTTACGCTTTGGTGATGCATTAACTGCTGATAACTTTTCCCATGAACTTCCAGCAGTAATGCTGAGGGGCAGTATTACGTCTTGATTAAAGGCAGAACACTTCACCTGGGGAGAACCAGCTTCATGGCATCTTTCAACTGTGAGACTCAAAGAATGGCTTTGGATTAGGCTACATTCCTAGAGTGGTTATGGGGGTTGAAACAAGGGGGAGGTCTGTGTAGGCTTCCTTTAAAACTTCCTTCCTACAGAAAGGATGGATATAAAAAAGAAGAAGATAATAACATGCTGGCAAAGATGATGGGAGTTGAAGCCTACGTTGTCTGGCAGATTGGGACTAGCTATGAGGAATAAACATTCAGAAAGCTCCTTCAGAACGGTGATGGAAGTATTTAACTTAATGTAAACAAATTTAAAAAGAAAAGTTGTCTAATTTATATTTCAAAATTTCCACTTGCCAAGTAGCATTGATTCAAAGCATAATAAATTAGTAATCATTAAACAGTTCAGTAAACAGGTAGATAACATGCAAAATTAAAAGCCTTAGTCCTATTTGAGTCTGATAATAAAATGAAAAACGTTACTTAATTTATACCGAGGGAGTTGAAGTAGTGCCTAAATTGTCCCCCTCTCATTAGCAGCTGCTCCCCAAATTCTCAGTCAGATACTTCTCTTAATCCTGGAGCCTGAAGTCCTTCCAGCAGAGATTAGAAGGACTGAAGGCATTTAGATGCTCCGGGCACCATTCATGTCCGTGTCATGATCAGAGGGATGGCCGAGCATTCTTTCAGCACAAATAATAGAATACATCACTCTTACAGGCATAACAACAGCCACAAAAAAAGGTTGGAAAATCAGGTGCAGTCACATGATGACCTGCTTAAAGACCGTCATGGCTTACAAGCGAAGTTACTGGATCAATTATGCTTGTAAATCAGGGGCTACCTGTTTAATATCTGATGCTGGCAATGTGTTATGGGGGGAAAGGTAGCAAAGCTTCATTAACATTAAATCTTCTGCCCTGATTCTCTAGAACAGTGTTTCTCAACCTTGGGAGCTTGAAGATGGGTGGACTTCAACTCCCAGAATCCCCCAGCCAGCGCTGCTGGCTGGGGGATTCTGGGAGTTGAAGTCCACCCATCTTCAAGCTTCCAAGGTTGAGTAACACTGCTCTAGAAGCTGCGTCCTGCAATGGTTAGAAGGAGCAATCGTACTAGTTAAACTCACTTGGTATACTTTACGTCTCGTTTTGGATAACAGTGGGGCTGACCTTGTCAGGATTGAACATTTCATCTTCTGAAAGCAGCGCAATCCTAGGTTGCATTAACAGACAGACAGCATCAAGGTCACGTAAAGTATTAGTACTTCACGTACTAAGATTTATAAAATCTTATTAAGACCACACTTGGAATACTGCATCCAATTTTGGTCATCACAATATTAAAAAAAAATGTTTAGATTCTGGAAAGAGTGAAGAGAAGAGCAAGAAGAAGGATTAGGGGGCTGGAGGCTATAACATATGAATAACAGCTGCAGGAACTGTTGTTTGGCTAGTGTGGAGAGAGTAGAAGGACCAGGGGTGACATGATAGCAATCTTCCAGTATTTCAGGGGCTGCCACAAAGAGGAGGAGCTCAATTTATTCTCCAAAGCACCAGAAGAAAAGACAAGAAACAATGGATGGAAACTAATCAAGGACAGAAGCAAGCTGGAATTAAAGGAGAAATTTCATGACAGTGAGAACAATTAAGCAGTGGAACGGCTGGTCTCCAGAAGTTGTAGGTACTTCATCACTGGAGGCTTTCCAGAAGAGACTGGACACACACTTGTCTGGAATGCTATAGGATTTCCTGCTTGAGCAGGGGGTTGGACTAGAAGACCTCCAAAGTCCCTTCCAACTCTTGTTATTCTGTATGGAAAAAAGTGCCAGCCTAGACCTGCTTCCCTCTGCCAGCACTTTTGCAGCCCGCAAAGAATAGCGACAACGGAGACCCCGTTTCCTACCCTAACTAACATTTCTCTGCGTGGTTGCTGGAGTTGATTTCTGTTCAACAGTGGGAACCGGCAGAACTACCCACAGCGTGTAAATGTTCTTTTAGTGGGAGACTTGCGGTTTTGTTTCTTTTTAAAACATATATTTAACTTTTCTCGTTTCTCTATTACATATGGTATTAGAAATTAACGATCAAAGCAAAATAGGTTTTCGATTTCCTTTAATATTAAGGGCATAGAATTTTCCATCCAGTTATAGTCTTCTGTTACTATAGAAAAAAACAATGTACACTTTTCACCTTCGTGAAAGGTGAAAAGTATGTTGAGTACCTACATCTATATTATGTTTATTCTAGGCAGGATATTAAAAAATAACATGGAAAAATAACAAAAGAATGAACGCAGTCATCTTTTGCTTTAGGTCTAGCCCGTCCAAGTATGATTTCATTTCGGAGCCTTTCTTTCAAAAAATATTGAGTATATTTACCTACGAAAGAGAATATGGGTGGGGAATGATAACTCAGTAGGATAAAAAAGGCAGGCCGGTTTAAATAAACTAGTGAAGCTTATTGAAGGATACCAGTCCAAAGAAAACCTCCAGGATTTGTTCAGTATCTTTCTAAGTTTCCTGAATTAGAACAGGCTGACTGGAAAAGAGGATCTTATGAAGAAGAAAAAAAAAAAAACACGAATTGAGTATTTTTGCTTGCCCATAAGGTCTCTGACTTGGTCCTTTTGATCAACCGATGCGATGGGTCAAAATCCAGAAAAATAAAGATTGTATTGAATTGACCCAATGAGGACCCAGATGGTTGGGGGCCATTATGCTGACTCTGCAAACTGCTTAGAGAGGACTGTAAAGCACCGTGAAGCAGTATTGAAGTCTCAGGGCTATATATAAAGTCTTCATGAAAATGGATGCCAGAAAAGAAAGCCCCTAAACTGAGGTCTCCAACCTTGGCAAATTTAAGCCTGGCAGACTTCAACATGATAAGGTATCCTTGGCATTCCAATGTCAAGGATCTTAAGCTGTAGGAGCTGCCAATTCCCCCCCCCCCAAAGGGAATGAATGGTGCCCTTTGATTTCTGCCGATTGTCTGATTTATTGGCTAATAAACCTTGACTCTAACCTGCCATACTAGAACAAATGGACTCATGAAGAAAGCGAACGAGAGGAGTAAAAGATTCTACCTTGTGCACTGTTGGGGCAGATTCTTGTGGAAGGGAGGATCCCTGTAAGAGGGGGTCTTATCATTTGAGAATGCCGAAAGAAAGATAATCTCAAAACTGTCCAGGACTAAGGTATTTAGGATTCTCTAGATTAAAACTAAGAAATAGCTTTTGCCCTTGGAGTGATTTATAGTAAAATACTATTTACTGTGAAGTTTCCGAAAGATGCTCTCTGTCTCATTCACCTTTATCGTTTAAATCGGCTCTCTAAACTGGGCAGCCTTAAGACTCCCAGAATTGTTCAGCTCCCAATGCTGGCTGGGAAATCCTGGAAATTGAAGTCCACAAGTCTAAAGGCTGCCCAGTTTTGGAGAGCCCTGGTTTAGATAAAGAGGGAGGTTTCTAGAATATTTCTGTTTCATTGATGAAGATTTATGACTGTTCAGAAACGGTCAAATTAGTCCACACATTGCTTGATGTCAACTCCGTTCTTTGTTCTCTTTATTGGTTTTTTGTGCTTTGGTCAACAATAGAGTAACATTTTAACTTTTAACTGCTTACGTTGCTTGGTATTCGTATTTATGGGCACTACAATAAATTTAGATAGATTAGATTTGGGAAGATAACTAGTAAGGATAACACCGAAGAGGTGACTCTTCTTGCGTGTTGTGGCACTGTTGTAAAATGTGGTTTTTTTTGCCTCTTTCAGGTTACCCTTGTTTCAGGCCAGTGCTTTTGCATTCTTGGCTCCCGCTAGAGCCATCCTCTCTCTGGACAAATGGAAGTGTAACAACACAGGTGAGCAACCATCCTTTCCCTCCGGGCTTTTGGTCCTTCAGGGCAAGAGCCAAAATGGAGAGAAACTCCTTTTTTTTAAAAGGCTGACTCTGATTTATAACAGTCACGAGGAGGACTTGCCTTTACAGAACCTCCAGAGTGGGTTACCAATTCTGTAGCCGGTCTAGAAGATCCCCGAAGGAAAGACAGAACAAAAATGGCTTTTTGATGCAAATTTCAGGGTTTCTCAAGGGACAAGCTTCCCAGGTTCTTCCCAGAAGAATTTCATTGAAGTTGTTCTTGGGAGGAGTTTCCGAAAATTGGGTGGATGGCGGGAACCTCGTGGGCCAATTTACTTATTCAGGTTGCTAAATGGTTTTGCAACACCTTCAAGTTCAGAGGCAATAAATAGCCAAGGAGGAACAGCAGGAACAGGATATGTTCCCAGGGGTTTGGGGATATTTTTTTTTTAAATTTTTTTTGAGCCCTCAGAGCCTCCTGAATTTAGTTGAATTAAGTGTCAAGGATTCAGGAAATCTAAATTGTGTTCCATAAAATAGGATATATACACTCCACTCTTTATAAACTAGGAGAAAAAAAAGAAAAAAAAATCTTAGTTTTCATTATTGCTTCACCCACTGGGTGAGCTATAAATAAATTGCATCAAGCATTACGAACAATGATTAGTGAAGCAAGTTTTATAAACAATTATTTAAGAAGGTTTGCATAATTAGAACTGGCTTGTCTAGTTTAGGCAAGTTTCAGTCTAACTGTTGAAAAGACCTGCCCGAAGGAAGGGTCCTGAGTGAACAGCCTGCAGCTCAGCTGAATCAATATTCCCCCCTGTCTATGCTGAACTAGCACCCAGGATCCAGCATGGAAAAGGCTGCGTTAAACAGGGGCCTCGTTCTATGCAAATGTAGTCAGAAAACAGAATTCGTTCCCAGAATGGAAAGTAGGCCATATATTTTGCGTCCAATCTTGTTTGTATAGAATTTTGCAAATTTAGTTTTTTATTATTGCCAGATAAGTCTTGCCCAGAGGTGGCCATCACATAATGTAACAACCAGTTCGCTCAGAACCGAAAACGTGAACCTATGCGGCATCAAACACACAGCAACTATATAGGACGGGATAGTCCGGGGGTGGGGATGGGGGCAGCTGCTGGTCGGAACTACTGGTTCGCCCAAACTGGCAGCAGCCTACCTCTGGTCTTGCCCACGCTTAGGTCATCGGAATTTGGTGGATGATTTTGATGTTATAAGGGCAGTTTAGCTGGACTGTTTCCCCAACCTAAGTGCAGAATATATAAGTAAAAGCACTTCAGAGGCTGACAGGCACTTGATAACATAGCTATAAGGTATTCCAAAAGTAATTGGCACGCATGAGGAAAAAGCAATCTGTTAATTAGATGTCAGGTTGATCAATCCCAGTGACTCAAAGCATCATGCCGGAGGGTACTTTGCTTTGAAGTACAGCATCTTTGGAATCAGATTAATTTTCTGGTTCCCAGAAATATCAAAGAAGAGTGTGTGGAAAAAATGGGCAACGGTGACGTCATTGATGTTTTCCTTTTATTCTCCAAGTAATTGGTTCCTGAAAACTCCGTGATTGTTGTCCATTTGAATCATTTAATCATAGAGCTGGAGGGACCTTGGAGGTCTTCCAGTCCTCTGACAGTTCTCCAGGACTTCAGTGTTTCTGAGACCACATCTGCCAGCTCCTTTACTACTCTGGGATGTAAACCATCTGGCCCTGACAATTTGAACTTGTCCAAAGTGGATAGGATCCTTTTACCAATTTCTTACCTCCCTGTTCTGTCTCCTACGGTGCTACTTCTGATAACTTCGGCTATTTCTTTTTTCTTTTGAGTGGAGACAGATGCAAAGAAGGAATTGCTTTCTCCCCTTTCTCCCTTCTGTCCATCTCGTTCTTCCATCTTCTCCAATTAGAGGACCGTTCATTTCCTTGACTTTTCTTCTTATTCCTTACATAATGAAAGAAAATGATCATTTTTGGCATCTTTTGCAACTCTTAGTTCATTCTGAGCCTTAGCTTTCCTGACCCATCTTTGCAGAGTCAGGCTAGTTGCTGGTATTCTGTTTCAGTTACATGTCCATGCTTCCATTTTTTAATTTCTTTCCTTTCCTTCAATTCGTTAGAGATCTCTTTGTGTCTCGTCTGGTATCTTTTGTTTTTGTGGTATTGTTTTGATTGGGCCTTTAATATTTCATTTTCCAGAATTTTCCAAGCCTCCTCAACTGTTTTCCCTTCTAGGATTTCCAGCCATAGAATCCTTCCTAATCTCTCTCTTAATTTGTTGAATTTGGCTCTCTAGTCTAAAACACAAGTCTGACTTTGTTCAGTTACCCGTGGCAGAGTATGACATGGTGACACTCTTCGAAAATGTCTACAATTTCCACTCCCTCAGCATTTCATCCTTAGTAGGATTAAATTTAGTATAACTGACCCTCTAGTTCCCATCTCCACCTTTTGGGTGACAAAAGTATCAGCTGGGCACCTCAATTTGCAGCAGCCATGTATAAGTTAAAGATTTAGGCTTACTGTAGTTAGAAAAGATGCTGCCAGATTCCTGTTTTTTGTTTGTTTGTTTTTTTACTAACATGGCTCTCCTCCTGTAAAGTGAAACCTCGGGCTCCTTGTTTTCACATTACGAACAAAAAAAATCCCTTTAAATAAACTTGTCAGCCATTAAACTTATATTGAATTCCGGTTTTTATTTTCCAAAGATGAAACACATTCAATAAAAGCAGCGGAACAGGAATTTGATTTTTTTTCCCCCTTCAAACTAGACATTTCCCAGAGAAATCTCATTTTGCATCTAGAATATTAAGAGTGGTTTGAAATATTAAATAAGAGGGAAATGCGTTACTAATTTCCACAGCTGAGTCATCTTGTTCGGCTGCCAATAGGCAATAGCATGCATAGGCATAATCATATTTTACTTGAGATAGGCCCTAGTATTTTGGCAGTGCCCCAAAGTCTTTTCCAAATGAGGAGCTGTGAACATTTAACTTTCCAAATTCCTGGGAAAAGAAGCTTTCAGAGTTAAGGTCAAAAATTAAGAGCATGTTCACATATTATGTTAAGCCGTAATGTAGTCCATTTAGTTTTGGCATTTGGTGTATTTGCATCCCCAACTATTATTAGTACACGACAGTTAAATAATAAATGTGACCTGTTGTAACTTCTTTAATAAATAGTGCTTAGTGTGATGAACAGCCCAAGTGCCTAAAACGTGTGTTTCTTATAATGGCATCGGGAAAGCTTTCTGGATTCAGAAACAGATTTTCTCCCCACCCTGTAGAAATTCAGGGCATGGCAGAAGGTCAAATAATGTCACCACGGTTTTTAATAGATGGGGATGATGACGTTGCTCTTTGCCTTCAGCAAAAGCTAGAAACTTTATGGGGGCTAGTTGAGTAAGTAGAGGACATTTTGTTTATAAAGAGACCTCTTGTTCTGCCTTAGAAGCTGTCCTCTTTAAACAGGAGGCGTCAGACGGGAGCTGTTATTACAGTCTCGCCAGCCAAATTAAGAAGCGACATTTTTGTGACATAACACGCCCAAATCACATCTGCGCTGTGAAATTATCCTCCGGATCATCCAACTGAATCTCTGCCTCTTGGTGTCCACTGGGGGTTGCCCATTCTGGGATAACAACTGGCTGTAGTAGCAGCACAATATAGGGATGCTGTAAACCCTGCCTTCTTGAAGCATTTTTGCTTACCATGAGTAGTACTGGACTAGAAGGAAGCTATGGAAGAAGGCAGCCAAACAGATAAACTCAATTGGTGTTGTGGCCCGCCAGCGGCCTGCGTGGATCGTGGCTGATCGTGATGACGAGGAGGCTGGTGTGGGGTCGCGCCAGCAGCCTGCGCAGCCGGTGCTTGCGTCGGACAGCGAAGAGGCTGAAGAGGATGTGGTGCCAGAGGCAGAGATTCAGCCTGGGCCTTCAGAACCTCCAGAGGCTCCTTCAAGTGGAGAGAGCGAAGTGGAGGAGCCTCTCCTCAATGCTCGAGCACGCAGGGCTGCCAAAATGCAGGAGTAGGAGGCCTCCTCAAGAGTAAGGTTTGAGGAAAATTGGCCACTCTCTTAGCCTATTTAAGTCGCACACAGTTAGTAATTTCTTGCTGGAAACAACGTGTAATTATTACAGAGCATTTTGGAGAGTGAGTGTCTTATTGTACCTTGTTTTCTGGGCTGGTTGCCAACCTTTGCCGGACTTTGTTTATTCTTGGTACGTTATAACTTTGATAAGGACCGTTGGTGTGTGTCACAATCCTTGGGAATCCGGAGCTGGGGCAGAACAATGGTGGAAGGGAAAATTAGGTTAGGGAAGGAGTCAGGCACTTACAGCTGGCTAAGCATAAACTCACAATTTCATCCTTGATCTTCCTAACTCATAGAATGCAGAATTCTCCTCTGGCTAAACAGGTAGATTTCTCCAACTCATTTGTTGGAGTCTTTCTATGAAAGCTTGGGTAAACAGGGAGGTAGTCATCATTTTGGATTTGCTCCTCCTTTGGCCCCCCTGCCCCCCTCCCCCCTCTTGCAAAATATATTTCCCTGTTGTTCATTAGAATTTGGTCAATTAACCTTTCAGTCAAAACTCAGGACAGAGGGGATTAAAAAGATCCAACAAGACCAGGAAGGGATGTTCTGCAGTTCACAAAAAATAAGGGCGATTCACAATCTTATATAAGACAATTCATAAAATATTACACAGGGCACACAATGTGGTTTGCTAGCAATTAATTTGGGTTTATTGTTTGTGACTGTAAGGTGGGAACAACAAGCTATTTATCTGTATGTACAGTTATTACTTTAAAAAAAACAGAGAAGAGATGGGGGTTTTTTTTTGTTCTACCTGAGCATAAGCAGGGCAATAAATACGTTCCTAACGCTATTTTAAAAAGTACATTTTATCAGTACATGCTACAGCTTCAGTTACCAAGGCATAATTTCAATTCCATAGGGTTTTTCGGTGGCTGTGGGGAGGCAATTAAACTGACCAGCAGAATGGATTATTCTATATATAAAATGTACTATGTATATATGATCTGGGGCAGTAGGGGCCACGTAGAAGAAGAAGCTAAGTTTTTATGTATATTAAAGCCGTTTATTTTGCCATAACGAGAGGTGTTTCTTTTTAACCTTCTAAGCTGTAATGGCTACAAACGGAACATCGGAGCTGCTGAACACAGAACATATCTGGTACCCCAGAATACGAGAGGTAAACTTGCATAATCTATTCAGCACTGGGCCGTCTGTTGGGCACTTCTCCAGATGGCTGACTCTGGTTTCCTAAAATTCCTTCTCCATGTACGGAGAAGTCCTTTCCTGTCTTTTTCTTTGTGATCGCAAAGTTCCCAACTGCATGAGATTCAGACTATGGTTGCTAAGGATATGCTGTCATGCTAAGGAGTGATTATTACTCTCTGTTTCAAGGCATGCATCAGTAATAATAACGAAAGAACTGTTAAGAGGCTGCTGGGTCATTTATGTAGTTGTGCAGTCAAAGGCTTATTATAGGGAGAGTAATCTGCACTGCCTTACTGTATTTTTGCTCCAGAAAACCACTCAGGAGTTAGAAGCACTGCCTTGCTTTCTATAGATGATTTGTCAGTCTTGCTGCTCTACTTCTCTTTTCCCACCTGAACTCCCAATATTTTAGGCGTTCTTGGTCCTTAAGAATCTAGAACAATTAACGACAATAAAATATAGATCCAGTGCACGCCTGTGACATGGAGCTTTTCACCCATCCCATTGCTGTGGGCTGCCAATTGTTCCTCAATTTAAAACATCCCCTCTCTCTTCCCCATCTTCAAACCGTAGCTCCATCCTGCCAAGAGGCCTGCAGCCCAGCCAAGGGGGGGGCTGGCAGTCTCCTGAGACCGCTGCGCTGCTCTATGCCAGCTTCTAAAGAGCACGTGTGACCAAATGCATCATACACTCTGCCCCCTAGGAGCTAAGAGCATCACCTTCGTGGCATCGCCAGCCCTTGCCGGTTCGATCCGAAAACTTGAAAGGTTAGCTTGGAACCCAGGTCTTCCTGTAATGACCGTGTGATGTGGCTATTGACACAACTGCCAGATGTGGTCTAATGACCCCGTTGTGTGTTACAACCTAAGCTTTGTGCTTAAGCAGTAAGAAGTGGACGAGGTTGGTAATCCTTCGGTTGAATCATCTTCTGATGATAACAGAGCGTGCACCTCTGAACTTCAGGTGTTCTTTAGTCTGGGAAGCTTGCTGCTTAAGCACTCCATTGCATAACACATGCCATCGCCCAGTTTTGCCTAGTTACTTGATTTTTTTTTTTTGACTTGCAGTTCATGACCCATTCCAAAAACCTCTGCAGAAATATAAAACCTTCTCTGTTTAAAAAAACAAAACAGAAAAAAAAATGGAAAGAAGGGGAGGAATCTAATGAAAGCTTCTCTCTTTTCTCTGTGTTCAGATCCAAGGTGCCATTATCATGTCTTCTTTGATAGAAGTGGTGATTGGCTTCCTGGGCCTGCCCGGAGCACTCTTGCGATACATTGGACCTCTGACTATTACCCCCACGGTAGCTCTCATTGGGCTCTCTGGGTTCCAGGCTGCAGGCGAGAGAGCAGGCAAACACTGGGGCATAGCCATGCTGTAAGTATTCTTGATCACCCAACTGTCCATAATGTACAGGTGTCACGTGTCAATCTCCTCTTGAGTGTTTCCGCTGCCTGGGTAGACCGGTTAAGCGACTGGGGTTCAGGACCCCGGATAGCAGCTCCGGTTGGAGCGTGAAGTTTAGAAGAGTCAGGGTTCCAAGTAATATACTCATAGCAAACAAAACTCTTGAGGCAGGCAAATTTCCTCAAAGAACAGGTTTATTGGATATGTCATATTGGCCCAGGCTGGTGAAAACCGACTCTGAACATTCCCGCGGTTTCCACCTAATTAAAAGTGAAAGTTTCTCACTTTCTCAAAGCAGTCAATCACATGGTCCAATCAGGATACTATCCAGTTGCTAGGTGACTGCAGTCCCCTCCTTCCGAGCACCCTGCAGGAACGTTCTTGGTTCCCACGAGAAAGTTCCCATCAATCAATACGGAGGGTGGCTTTTTACCCGCTTAGGCCAGTCTCCAAAAACAGTGTATCTCGTAAATAGGTCATCCTTGGTATGATGCCAATACTTTATTTTTAAATTGCTTTGGGGGTTGGGGGGGGGAAATTATACAACAGTAACAGAGGAGATAATGATGCAAACTGAAAGACAGCAAAAGAAAACAATGGCACCCAGGTGACCGGCCTCCAGAGGCGCCGCCAAAATGCAGCGTTTAAAGTCAAGAGAGGAGAACCTGGACCTCGGCTGCTAAAGTTACCTTAGGATAATCCTGTTACATAAGGGTCACCTTAAATAATATTTGTGCTCTCCTCTTTATGGAGTACACAGGGCCCATTCCAAACGTCACTTGGCGCACAGTAAGGCTGGCGCTGCTTCAACAATATACACTTTGTGCAGCTCCTCCTGGTCATTGGATATATGTTGTTCGTGCCACCAGTCATGCGTGAGAATGCGGAATAACAGAACCTGACCTGGTGATTGTGTGGCTTCAAGACCTTTTGCATCACAGAGGAAAATGCTTAGATATAGAACAATGGAGTTGTAAGGGACCTAGGCGTCCTTGAGTCCAACCCCCAGCTCAACCAGGAGACCCCAGACCATATCAGACAAATGGTTGTCCTTCCTCTTCTGGAAATCTCCAGTGATGGAGCATCAACCATTTCTGGAGGCAGCCTTCGTTGCTAGAGGCCAGTAAGGTTTGAGGCAGTAGCCTTATTTGCCATCAGGGTCACTGTCGTGGAACCGTGTGTCTCCGATGTCACTATTTTTTCTTGAATGATGCCTCTAGCTAAATGCACATTAAGAAGTCCTTTCAAGAAAGAAATGGCAAAATCAACCTGGATTTGGGAAAGGCAAATGTTGATGGTGCAAAAGCATTTGGATGAATCAAAATTAGTAATTGATTAACCCAGGGGTGAAATCCAGCAGGTTCTGGAGAACCGGTAGCGGAAATTTTGAACAGTTCGGAGAACCGGCAAATACCACCACCTGTGGCTTGTCCCAGGGTGGGGTGGGAATGGAGATTTTGCTGTATCCTTCCCCTGTCACGCCCACCAAGCCACGCCCACAGAACCCGTAGTAAAAAAATTTGGATTTCACCACTGGATTAACCGTTATAATTAAAATGCATCACAGTAAATGAGGGTGGATAGTAGATGAAATACTTTTTCTCTACACTGACTACAGAGGTCATGTGGACTGCTAATATATTTAATTTACCTGATTTATTGAACCTTTTCAAGAGTCAAAGCAAGTAACAAAAACAGATTAAAGCACATTACAAACACAGCAGATGAAATAGGGAACCGGCCCTCCTATCCTTTGCCCCAAACCTTTAATTCATCTGGAAAAATATGACATCCTTTGCAGTCCTATTGAGGGAGAGAGGAATTTATTTCACCGATTTTTTTTTTAATTTATTAAATCCGTGGAACTGCTGCTAGAGTAATAGTAATTCTTTTTCATCTTTGCAGGACTATTTTCTTAGTGCTGTTGTTTTCTCAATATGCTCGAAATGTCAAATTACCATTACCCATTTACAAGTCCAAAAAAGGATGGACTGCCTATCGCTTGCAGCTTTTTAAAATGTTTCCTGTAAGTAATCTTTATGTTGATTATTATCGGTATAGAAGGTGTGTGTGTGATTGATTGATTGTTTTGAAATGTAGAAGAGGCTGTAATTTCATCACAATTATCTAGCCAAGTCTAAGGTAAGCTTTGAGAAAGAACGCAACCTGTTTAGTCTTCCCTAAAAGATTGACGTGGTAAGCCTCATGCTAACTGTGAAAAAATAAATATTGGTAAACTAGAAAATAGGACGGAAGAAAAAGATAAATGTCACCACAAATCTGTTGAATAACTATGTACCCGTAATTTAAAACCACATAGAATATTCTGTTTTCTTCACTTAAAAATACAGCTAAGTTAAACAAGATATAGAAAAGAGCCAAGAATGATTTCCAGGTTAGGGGCAACTATCAAATGAAAAGTACCAGATTCCGGGCTTTTTAGCTAGAGAGGGGGAAAAAAATGCAGAGAGATAAGTGGTTTTCACTTTCAAACAGCATGTTTGTTCACAAACACTAGGACTTCACTTCGTAAGATAGCTGCCAGCGGGAAATCCTTAAAAACAGAGTGTAGGGCTACTTCAGAGAAGGCAGCAGCTGGCATTCAGGATTCTTGATCCCTTTAAAGCAGTGTTTCTCAACCTTGGAAGCTTGAAGATGGGTGGACTTCAACTCCTAGAATCCCCCAGCCAGCAACGCTGGCTGGGGGATTCTGGGAGTTGAAGTCCACCCATCTTCAAGCTACCAAGGTTGAGAAACACTGCTTTAAGAGAACCGTGATCTCTGGGACTGCTCAGGTCTGAAGCAGCCTCATTACGGACCTTGAACGGGCCACTGGAGAAATCCTGCCCTATTCCGAGACATCTGCTTGCCTTCAAGCTAACGGCTAACTCATAAGTTTACTCTTAAAACCTAACGATAACAATTTGTTACCATTCTCTTGAACTCTCTGCAGCTCCAATATGCCTCTTAGTTATTAGATGCTTGAAAACTAATGAGATATCTGTAATCTGGAAACCCCATGAGTTTTTCCTTGGCAAGAGTGACAGATAGTGTTAAATCCAGTGGATCTTCGATGTGTGGTCCCACTATTCCCTCTTTCCTTGAAATCTTTGATAAGGATTCAGTGCTGAATCTGTTGATTAAGATCTAGCATCTTTTTTTTTTTTTAAATCATCACTTCTCATTTGCAGTCAGTGATCAACTGGGTTTTATTTCCTGATTAGGGTGCACAGCATGTAATAGGAGTAGTACCAAGTTATTTGGAAATTTTCCCAGTTTGGGAAATTGTATGGGGAAAAGTTTTTCTTTTAATCTGAAAATAATCGTGCTGTGTTAAACCCAAAAATCTTGGCCCCCAAAGCATGTCCACGTTTTTATTTTGTTTATTTATTCGTATCCCACCTTTCTTACTTTTACAAATAACTCAAGGCAGCGGACATATTCAGCACCCCTTCCTCCTCCCATTTCCCCCACAACAACAACCCTGTGTTGGGCTGAGAGAGAGGGCCTGCCCCACGGTCACCCAGCTGGCTTTCATGCGCAAGGCGGGACTAGAACTCCCGTCTCCTGCTTTCTCGCCTGATGTCTTCGCCAGTAGCCCAAACGGGCGCTCGTTGCTTGCCCTACTTTATTTTAAGTGCCTTCCTGTCTCCCTTGCAGATCATTCTAGCTATCCTGGTTTCTTGGCTGCTATGTTTCATCTTTACTGTGACGGACGTCTTTCCGCCCGATAACACTAAGTATGGATTCTACGCTCGCACTGACGCCAGGCAAGGGGTTCTCCTGGTAGCTCCCTGGTTCAAGATCCCATATCCCTGTAAGTGAATCTAGCAAACACTCAGGAGGAGGAATCTCCCTGAATATACCGTATTTTATGGAGTATAAGACGCACCTTTCCCCCCCCCCCTAAAAGGGGGTAAAAATTTGGGTGTGTCTTATACATCGAATGTAGCCCCTCCCATCCACTGGCTCCCACCCTTTCCCCTCTGCCTCCCAGCAATTTACCTCCTTGCAGCAAGCAGCAAGAAGGAACAGCCAGTTTCAGCTTCAGCACAGCCTAATTAGCACAAGTTGATTGTCCGTTGGATCGGCCTCCCGACTCTCAGCTGTTTCAGGCTGCAGGGATAGCCATGGCCTATTGCTGCGCGGGCCTCTGCTTCTTGCTGCAAGGGGGTAAATTGCTGGGAGCGGATTTTTTTTTTTTTCTTGTGCTAATCAAGCTATGATGAAAATGAAAATGAAAGTAAAGCAGGCTGTTTGCTGCAAGGAGGCAAAAATTGCTGGGAGGCAGAGGCAGATTTCTTTTTTCTTGTTTTCCTCACCAAAAAAGGTAGGTGCTTCTTATAGTCCAGAGCGTTTTATAATCCGAAAAATACGGTATTTTGCATTTTTGGTGCAGTCATTGTAGTCTCTTTGCCTGTGTGAATCTGAAGATGCCAATTTCGATGGACTGACTCTGGTAGAGTAGTACATTTAATTTTGATTTTTCAAGTATTAGTATAATTGTACACGCTGAGACTTTCCAAATGAACTGCTCTGACATTATCCCGTTCCATTCAAGAGGGAAGGAGAGCATGCTTAAATATTTTTGAATATATATTTGTTTCATTTTCATCCACACTTTTCTCCGACTGGACAGTCACTCAGAACTCCCTATCTGCATGAAGATTTGAATCGAGGTCTCCCACGATGCAAGTTCAGCCTTTTAACCCATATGTATATTATTGTGTACTGATTTGTGCCCATACATGATAAACGTGTACACATTACATACATGATAAATGTGTACACATAGAAAGTCTTTCTAATCAGAAAGCACCAATTTATTCAGGAGATTAACTATCTAGGAGGAATCATTGCTGTAGCAAAGTACACTTTGGATTCCCAATATTCTGAATATTTGTCCCTACCTTGCCTCTAGATCAGGGGTCTCCAACCTTGGCAACTTTAAGACTTGTGGACTTCAACTCCCAGAGCTTTGCTGGCTGAGGAATTCTGGGAGTTGAAGTCCACGAGTCTTAAAGTTGCCAGGGTTGGAGACCCCTGACCCAGGTTACAGAAATTACCTGTCCTGGCATGTAGAGAAGTATTTTACATCTTGAAAGTGCTTTGCTTTTAAAAGAAGGAGGAAGTCTGTATGTAATGACGATGAATTTCCAAGCTAATAGGTTGTGTTTTAATTGTCTGCAATCCTGATGATTCACCAGCATGCCTTCCTTCAGAAGTAACGCTATCTGCTCTACAGCTGACAGGCAACTGAGCAGAAACTGATAGCGCTATTATAACAGAATTTCTCATTGGACCATGCCAGTGGAATTCTGAAAAGCCAACTTCTGATTGGCTTTCTGATTTCTCCAGGTTATTTTGTAATTGGTCTGATTTGAAGAAGTTTGAATGGAGATGCATTTGATTATTCTGCCTTTGAACCTCCTTAACTGTGGTTTTTGGTGAATTAAGGGCTCGCTTCAGACTCGCTTCCTAAACTAAACAAAAATCCAAGAAAGGATTGGATCAAAGTTTATCACGTACTTTGTAGTTGTGGAGAGGTATGTATTGGGACTATAAAACAGATGCTCAGTTAGAAGAACATAAAATTTGTTGTTGACTGAGACACCTTGAAATATCAGCAATAGCTGAACACAAGTGGCTATTATATCACAGGCACAATTTTAAATTGAAAGACCTACAAATGCTAGCAATCATGACAAACCACCACGCACAAGTACATAGAGAAGCTATTGAGATTTATAAAAGTCCCAAGAATTTGACAAGAAGAGAGTCTGCGGATTAACAAAACCCGGTTTCTAGCTTTACATCACACGAAAAATAAATGAATAAACCTCACGTAGAATCTAAAGAGTGTTATGAATGTTCCCATTCTTTTGAAAATTCTTCAAATCAGACCAATTACAAATTCTCCAGGATAAAGAATCCAATTGCAGTTCAGCTTTTCAGTATTTCATTGGCGTGATCTAATGAGAGATTGGTTCTGTTACACACACAGGGGTGCTATTGCTCAGTTGCCTGTGAGCTACAGAGTAGATTGCTTTCCCTCTGAAAATGCCAGCCACGGATGCTGGAAAGAAACATCTGGATGTCAGTTAATTAGACCACCGTCGGTTAGCCTGGAAGTTCATCATTGGATGGGCCCTACATCAATATAATACTGAATGTCTTTGCATTTACAGTTCAGTGGGGATTACCGACCATTTCAGCTGCTGGTGTGATTGGGATGCTCAGTGCTGTGGTTGCTAGTATCATTGAATCCATCGGTGACTATTACGCCTGTGCCAGATTATCTTGTGCTCCTCCACCACCCATCCATGCAATCAACAGGTGAGCCTCCAGGGGTGGGCCAAAGCAGAATTAAATGTTGATTCCCTTTGACGGTTCCAGTATTATTCCAGCGCCAAGATCAAACTCATTTTCTGATTAAAAATAAATTGACATATTTTTCTTTTTGGTGCAGGGGCATTTTCATAGAAGGCCTTTCCTGTGTATTAGACGGAGTGTTTGGCACTGGAAATGGGTCGACTTCTTCTAGTCCTAACATTGGAGTTTTAGGAATTACAAAGGTATTTGACATGAACTAAGCAAGCAAAATTCATCGGCTTCTCAGTGTTCTTGAGAGCATAACCTGTTCGTGTATCGTGCTGAGCCCCAAGTTGCTTAATCATGGTTCCCTGAATAGATTACAGCTGGTTGAAGTCATGCAACACCCTAGGCAAAATGTCTCTTTCTCGCCTAAAGGTTCTTGCTCAGGCGCACAGTTGAACGAGTGCGATGTTAGCACATCCTTGGAATGCAGGGCTGCGGCTTGCATATTTGGAGATGTGATTAGATTCCTTTGGAATGTTCAGCTACGGGAAATTTGATTTAAAAAAAAATTTGATATAAATTCTGAGCATTGATTGGAATGGAGGAAGGCTGATAAACTGCTTAACCTCCCCCCCCCACAAAGGAATATGAAATGCAATAGTTATTATGAAGGAAATGTGAAGTTTCCGAAAGATGCCCTAATTAATTCATGAGCCATGAGCCGAACTTCAAAAGAAATACAGTCATTTATTAGGAGCACCATTTCAGCAATATTTGGATGCAGTTAGAACTAATCCCACGTAGATTTACGTTCCCCTATGACCCTATCTCTCCCCCTCCTCTCTGGCCATGTCATAAATCACATTCTCCAATGAACCACTTTGGCTGGCTGTGAAATCCAACACCCTCCTTCTGATTGCGGTCAGGAAGAATGTAGGGAATGCAGCTTCAGTTAGGGAAATCAATCAGCTCTATCAGTTCTCCCTCCCTCCTGCTCATGGCAACTTGAAAGCTTTGCAAGTTGACAGGAAAGTAGTTAATGAACACCTTGTTAAATGGAATTTGATTATGAAAATATTTCAGAACCCTTGTTCAGAAAAAGCAAACCAAAAAAAAGAGAGCCAGTGATACTCCAAAGGGCCACGGAGCCAAACCAGATCTCATGTGGCAGACTTGTGTCTGCCTTGATTCGATGGAGCATGGGTGTCAAACTCTCATTTCATTGAGGGCCGCATCAGGATTGTGTTTGGCCTTGCTGGGGTGGGCGTGGCCAGGGTGGGCGTGGCCAGTTCGACATCACTTGTGTTGGGGGCGCCTGTGGCGGCCCAAGTGCTCTGCCAGTGAAAACAGGCTCCAGAACTCCATTTTCAGCTGCGATGGCCTCCTGCAACCCTCTGCCAGTGAAAATGGGGCTCCAGAGACTCTCCCGAGCTCCATTTTCACTGGCAGAGGCATCGTGGGCTGGTCCTTCGCTGTTTCCCGCAGGCCAGATCTAAGCACCCCACGAGCCTTCAGTTTGACACCCCCTGCTACATAGGTTTTATGGGCCTGTTATATAATTCTGAGCACAGCCGATCCCACGCGTGGAAATGTCAAATCTACCTGACTGCTACATTTTACCCTGCAGTCCTGCAACCTTTCGTAAAGGAAGGCTTAATTTTTTTTTATTTTTTAAAAAAGCCATTGAGAAGTAGGCTAAGTACAGGTAGGACAGGGGTTTGTGATTTAAATTGTAGTTCATGCAATTCTAAATCCTCACAATTAGGTCTACAAGGATGTAGGTCAGGGGTCGGCAACCTTAAACATTCAAAGAGCTGCAAAGGTCCTAACCGGAAGCCCCCCGTTCAATTTTGGAGCTGACCAGAAGTCCAGTTCCCCCACCCGCAGCAGAGGGATGAAAGAGCCACATGCGGCTCCAGAGCTGCGGGTTGCCGACCCCTGATGTAGGTTGGCCTATAACTACTCCTTCCCCCTCCCCTAGGTGGGGCTTTGCTTTGGCAGTCCAGGCTCAAACGTTGCCATCTACTGTATTTATTTCTTTTGAGTATTAAAGGAGAAAAATGTTTTTTTTGGGGGGGGGGGCGGAAAGCATGATATGGACTGATTTCTGTTCCCATGGCCTAATTATATTTATATTAAGTGACAGGATATCCAGAGAAGCATTTGTATTTGATAATTATGTTACTACGTCGATGGGCAGGCATGTAGCATCCTATAGCTATGTCAAAAATATTAATTGTTGATAGCCACAAATAAGCAGATTACATTGTGGCTTAACCACTGTATTTGTGTAACAAAACTGCATTCTTGTCATTCTTCCTTAGCCTAATCCAGCCACTAAAAGAGAATTCACAGGAGAAAATAATTGGACTGCTTTTTAATTGGTGTCCTATCAATCAAACTCAGAAGGGAGTGGAGTTGTTTAAGCCATTGTTGCTTCAATCCTCTGACACACACACCTGTTTTTGAGTTGCCTTCTTGGCAAGCCGAAGACATGATAAAGCTTGTATATTTTGTGGTTCTTGCATGAAGCAGATTGTAGCCCTTAAAGAAAGATTTGTTAGTAGCATCTGCTTTGTCACATTAATATATTTATAACGGTAAATAATGCTAAGATTTGATCAAATCAATGGCAATATTATCTTTGCTGCACAAATCTGTTTTGCAACTGCATAAGGTGTTTAATTTGTAACCGTAGTTTATATAATTTTTCTCGTATTCTAAAGCAAAACAAAATATTTCACACAAACATAAATATATAGTGGTACTTCCTGTTCTGAAATAAGGACCCCAAAAGCTTAAAACAAGCTTTTCTTTTGTATAAACTAATTGGAGTGCTCAGTATCTTTAACAAAATGTTTTCCCTGAGGGTTAAGATGTTCCAGTAGTTTTTCTAATATTGCACAATTTTTATTTGAGTGTCTGTTAGTAACATTAAGTAGCAAATCCATAGGTTCCATATTTAAAAAAGAATAGCATTTAAAAATGACTTTAAGTTTCAGTAGTAACCTGTAGCCTGCTAGGTTTTACATACAATATTATACGTCACGTCATTCCAGAATGATGTCATGTTTACATTTGGCCAGAGAGCATCTTATCTGCTTTCAAGGCTCTCCATCTCCAGCATCTCCCCATGGCCACCACAGTGGGCCTTATTTTGCTTTTATTTTTAACCATTTCATCCGAAAGATTTTCAAGCTCTGTGTGCAAATCTGATGCCAGTTGCTGTCGGAATATTGTTTTTTTATTCTTCCCACATGAATGTTTTATAGGTTGGAAGCCGACGTGTTATTCAGTATGGCGCTGCTTTCATGCTGCTACTTGGAACAGTTGGCAAATTCAGTGCGCTGTTTGCATCTCTTCCAGATCCAGTGCTGGGAGCTCTGTTTTGTACTCTCTTTGGTAAGTGATTATCACTCTGTTGTGTTTGTGTGAATTGTGCTTTTAATATCCCCTTTTTGAAGGAATTCTGGACCATCTTAAACTCCTTTTCTCATTAACTTCTCTTAGTAGGGGATCTTGGCAATGGTTAGATGTGCAGACTTTACCTCTTAATTCCCTAACCAGAAAGCAGTTGAAGTCGACACGTTGTAAAGTTGCCACGGTTGAGAAACTCTGGTTTAGAATCTACTCAGGCTAGCAGAGAGCTCAGTGCCTGTAAGGGTACATGTGAATCATGGAGTGCTGGAGCTGCATTTTCTTTAAACAAAGCTCTGAATCCTATGAAATAATCCCCAGAGTGTTTTTATATCATAGCGTGTAATGATTACATAATCCTTTTAAAAATATAATGCTCTGTATCAAGATTTCGGGTTTTTAGTCCATATGTCATTTCGTTGACGTATAAAGTACGTTGTGTTATGATTCCCATTTTCCAAGTAGCCAGACAATTTTTCAAGGCCATATTTTAAAATAACTTGGAGGCTGTTGTACAAATATGAATAATTTGGAAATCTTGTCCCTTTCTTATTTAGGGATGATCACTGCAGTTGGACTTTCAAACCTGCAATTCATTGATCTGAACTCTTCACGGAACCTTTTTGTTCTTGGATTTTCTATCTTCTTTGGGCTGGTGCTCCCAAGTTATCTTCGGCAAAACCCACTTTTTACAGGTAAACATAATCTATATCTATATCTTCTTAGCTACTCGTGTATGCTCAAATACCTTTCAATTAAAATAAGAAATTGGCTTACAACCAGTCACTTAGCAATCGTTCAAATTTAGAAGACACTGAAGACCATGAGTTATGGCCAATCCTCCCACTTACAACCACCACAGTGTCCCCACGATCATGTGATTGTTATTACTAGGGTGATTGCAGTGTCCCAGGTCATGTGTTCTCCACTTCCAACCTTTCCAGCTGGGTTCTGAGAAGCAAAGTCAACTTTGTGATTTGCTTAATGACCATGGCTTAAAATGATTGTAAAATTGGGCCTGTGATGTCCCTGTAGTAATATTCTGAATCATGTACTCACACAAGGTATGTGGGAAAAGACTTTTCCAGTAGTTCAGCTTGCGCTCTTATCACCCTAGAGCAATGTTTTTCAATCTTGATGACTGTGGAATTCCGAGAATTGAAGTCCACGCATCTTCCAGGTTGAACAACACTCCCCTAGACTGCAGCTGTTCACCAGGGAACTGGGACGATCAGTTAATTAACTTTTTAAATGCAGATTAAGATCGGCTCGGTCTACTTAAAGCAGCTTTCCCAAACAGTGTTCTCTGCAGCTAAGGATTTTGGAGCTCCAAAGATCTGGAAGGCTCCCCAGTTGGCTTAGCTTCAGTCTAGTTTATCAGCCCTAATTCCTTCCCTGTGCACCGCATTTAATAAAAAATAGGTTTTAAATCTGGGCTGTCTTCCAAATTGAAATAGTTTCTGTTTTTCATCCTGTTTGACCTGCAGGGAAAACTGGTTTAGTCCAGCTTTTCTCAAGTTGTCATCCTCCAGATGCTTGAGACATCTGATACAGCCTACTGGTTTTGGCTAGAAGAAATTGCCTTCTTTTTTTCCCAAATTCCTCACAGAGGCATCTTTCTAATTAATTAGACAGTTAATTAGCCATCTGCTTAAAAGTCACAGCTAATCAAATTAATAATTACCTGACCAATCTGGTTGCCCATGTTCATTCAAGAATCTGAACATAGGAGGCCAGAGCCTACGGGCAACTTTCCATCTCTTTCTCTCTCTCTCTCTCTCCCTCCCTCCCTCCCTCTCTCTAAAAAACAAAAACACAGATGTGAGAAAAGAGGGAGAGGAACAGTCACACACCAAGAAAGAGTCAAAAACCAAGACACGAGGAGAAGCAGTGCGAGCAAGAGAAGGACAGGCCAAACAGAGGGCAGAGAGAGGGAGCATTTTCAATAGACCAACCTTGAGTTGACTGGGGAAATAGCTCCGTCATCTTGATAAAACACAATTTTATAAGCCCTGCAGAAGAATGCTAGGGAGGGCTGGACACCAACTCCATGGGCCCTTCCACGCTTTTAGTCTTTGACTTGCCGAGAAATAGTAGGATGCTGGGGGCTTCGTCCAATCCTTCAGGATATTTTCAGCGAAAGGGAAATTCTCCCCCAACTTCTAGGTCATTCTATTGGCTGATTCTGTTGGTTGGCTGGTTAGTAGACCTTAAGTGTCAAAGATGGGCTGAAGTCCATCATTATCCAAGAGCCGCGAGGACAATCAAGCTTCCACCTCTCTTGTTCTGAGCAGTTGAAGAGAACTCTTCCCCTCTTCTGACCTTTCCGAAAGATTTTCAAGTGAGATCTCCTTTTCCCCTGAGATCTCACCCTTCCCCAGAGTAGACGAATGGAGATACCACCGTTTCCCCTTGCAGGCGAGGAATTAAGCGGCAGGAGCTTCACCGTTGACCGGTGGGGACAATGGCTGCTACTGGGCAAGCTGTGGATTCCAGCACTGAACGTTTCAATAGGGAGAAGTTCTGTAGGAACTCAACCACGCTCTGCAACTTGGGCTGGGCAGGAGGGACCTGGATGTCCTTGTGTTTCTATGGAGCTGCTCATTCTCCGTCTTGGCACCTTGTCCCAGCTTGCCTTCCTCTCTATGTTGCATCTGTTCGGATTCTGACAGACGCCGTTTCCCATCTTCTACCCTTTCAGGAATCGACAGCATTGATCAAGTCCTCAACGTCTTGCTGACTACCGCTATGTTCGTTGGTGGCTGTGTGGCGTTTATTCTAGATAACACCATTCCAGGTAGGTCGCCCAGCGTGCTCTTTTCTTTCTGCCCTGCTTCCCTTTCATCCTGAGGAGGCCCTCATGCTCAAGGAGGACATCCCCGTCATCAGCGCTCATTAGCGAGGGTCTCCATCCACCAGGATATTCTGCTATTTCATCGAAAGAAATGAAGGAATGTCATACAGCTGAGGTTGTATGACATTCCTTCATTTCTTTCGGTGAAATATCGACTGAAATTTCACTGTTTTTTGAAGTGGCGCTTGTAGAAGGGAACCTGCGTGGCTATGCTTGCCCGTCGCTTGTGTGGTCCAATACTGGGCCATGAGGTTGGGGGCCCCTGTTATGGGACATAATACATTCAATTAAGATAAAGCCAGTGGTGAAATCTGAGCCAGCTTACTCCCGGTTCGCTGGCTGCGCATGTGCACTTTGCACCACGCACCAAATGCGAGGTGCACGCACGTGTGTGCAGTGCACACCAAGAGGAGGCATGGGGGAAGTAGAAAATGCACGCAAGAGAGTGATCAGCTGTGGCGTGCGATCTTTTTTTTTTTTTTACTTTTAAAAGCAAAAAAGCAAAACCTTCTGCGCATGTGCAGAGGGTACAAAACACATTACTTCTTGGTTAAAACTAGGAAGTAATAACAACCAGGCGGATGGGCAGAGCCTCCCGCTGTGATTGCTACTGGTTCTCCGAAGCACCCGCCACGGCGATCCGGTCCAAACCGGGAGCATTTCACCCCTGGATAAAGCCATCATAAAATCTCCCATTCTATGGAGCCAAAGAATTGCAACGGGAGAGCTGTTGTCCTTCGCTACCTAAGGAAGCTAACCGTCTTAAGTGTTTCCGGGGTGGCTGCGGTGGGATCATCCCAGGGGGGTCCTTGACATTTCTCTGCTCCCAGGAATGGGAGTGGGCTTTACCGTTGGAGCCGGGAGGAAGTTATCGCCATCGTTGACTGGGCTGGGTTTTACCTGGGCTGCTGGGGGGGTCCCCTTCGTTCGGCCACCCCTTTTTGTTTTTTTAACGGCTGTGAGATGGGCCGCCCTTTGAATTGCACAAATTAGAAATAAAACCCACAAGAGTCTTTTGGCTTCCATCAGAATGACACAGAAAGCAGTGTCATTCAGGACGTCATTCATCAAAGTTTTTAATCACGGGGCCAAATTTATATATATCTTTTTAATTGTATTTTAATATTTGTAGTTTATGGTTTTACTTGGCTGTTCACCGCCCTGAGTCCTCAGGGAGAAGGGCGGTATACAAATTTAAAAATAAATAAATAAATAAATAAATAAATAAATAAATAAATAAATAAATAAATAAATAAATAAATAAAATGTCAAAAGCAGCGACGGTCCTTTGCCACCCTGTCGCTGGGATGGGGGGTGGGGATTTTTGTCTTATTTTATGGGAAAGGAACAACCAGGCAGCTCGGGGGGAGGAGGGGTTTCCTGTGGGCTGCATGGAGAGAAGGTCATCTTCTCGGTCCTGCTTCTGCTTTGGGCCTGGGGCGTCCAAAGCCGGGCGGAGAGTCCTCTTGCAAACCTCCCTGCTGGCACATGATTGTGGGAAGCGGGACCAGCAGCTCATCTCCCACCCACCCCAAAAATAATCCCAATTTCAGCCACGCGCGGAGGAAGCCCCCCCCAAACGAGCTTGTTCCTTTCTTGTTCACACCTTGTTGTTCTGCCTCCCTTTTGCAAAACGAAGGCAGCCCCGAGGAAAGAGGCATCCGGAAATGGAAGAAGGGCTCAGGCAAGGGCGGGAAGTCCCTGGAAGGCCTGGAAAGCTACGACTTGCCTTTCGGCATGGAGTTCATCAAGAAGTACAGGTGCTTCAGCTTCCTGCCCATCAGCCCCACCTTCCTGGGCTACAGCTGGAAAGGCTTCCGGAAAGGCAGCAACTGCGGGGCTTCGGAGGACGATTCGGAGGCCGCCGTATAGCCCCGGCTGGACCTCGGTCTCCCGGCTGTCGTAACAGACCCTTTGTGCAGTTTCTGGCTACTTTACTGTGTTGTATTGTATTGTATTTTTATTTTTATTATTATTTTGTATATTTGCATTTTTAAATTCTGGAACTTAAGAGCCGAGGCAGGTGATTTATTTTTATTATTATTATTTTTTTAAAAAGCAGCTTTCCCTATTGTAGATGGCAAGAGCAATCTGTAATGTCTCTCTACAGTTATATTTTGTGGGCATTCGGAAGAAGAAGAAGAAGAAAAAAAAGAATCCTTGGGGGATTAGATGCTTTTATATTGGGCAAAACTGCTTTTCCTTTTGAAACAACCCCGATAAAATGGTTCCATGGCCTGCACCTAGCAGCCCTCAGGCAGGCCGAATTTATCCTTTTTGCAGGTTCTACATTCCATTTATTTTTAAGCCTGCATCACCTTAACCCAAACCCTGCACAAGTCATTGGTATTCTGTATATAAACTGTTGCCGCAGAGCCTAATACGGTAAATCAGGACCAGTGGCGGGGAGGGGGGTGGGGTATTTCCAGGGTAGGTGGGGGAGGCAACCGGCCAGAATTTGCTCCCATGACCAGTTAGAAGGTTGCAGGAACATTGCAAGCCTCAGAAGAAAGGGGTGCATGGCAGTGGGAGAGGGGAAACTTCACCCCCTTTTTTGACTTTCCCCTTCCCAGCTGTATTACAGCACAAAAATTAAGATTCCGGATGAGTGAAATCTGGCTGGCTGGTCTCGGACTGCGGCTGCCTGTTCAAAAGTTTGGAAGTTGGGATGGTTTTTCTCTGCCACGCCCTCCCGTTCTTAAACCAAGCAGCACTTTCAATGTTCTCCAGTGGATCGTGGAGGCTTTGCCCTGAATGCAGGAAGAGAGAGCCAGGGACCCACCTGCTCCCTGTGGTGGAGAAGGGGCCGAGGGGGCTGCCATCAGGTTGCTTTTCGTTACCCTGACAGCAGTGAGGCTGCACAGCACAACAAGTTTGATTCCCTTAAAAAGGTTTTGGGGTGCGGAGAGGCAGCCCTGTGATGGTTCCACAAGCCCCCCTTTTTCCCCCTGGGATGCGGTGGGCATTCCCAACTCTTGGGTGCTCTGGGACCCTTCTTGGGCCTTGCTACTGAAATGCCTCGCAGCTTTACTAAGAGATTCATCGCCTACGGTACAAGTTGGTTTCGTACGATAATAATACTATTTATTAAGCGCTTGAGTTGTAAAACAGTCCCTTTGTCTCCAGGCCTCTCCATTTTCAGACGTTTTTGTCAACCCCCCAAAGCGAGAGGCAGGTGGCATTGCCTTTTCCCACGCTCTTTTTCCCCCAAATGGAACCCAGGGTCCCTTACGAGGGGAGGAGAGACGCTATGCATGGCATTGCTGTCTGCCAAACAGTTTTAACGGGTATCGGGGTGTCTCCGTGGGGCCCCATTCAGTCTCTTCGTGTTGTGGGGTGTTTTTTTTTCCCCTCCCCCCCTGAACTGATCTTGGCTCGGATATTGTGCAGCTGTTGAAACCCTTGTAAGAATTTATTCCTATTTAATGTTCTCACTATAACAGCTTAGTTTGTAGATACAGGTGAGTTAGCTTTCCTTGCTCTTCCCCCCCCCAAAGGTAGCACCCAAATTGTTCCCTTTTTTTTTTAAGAAAAGGAAAAGGAAAAAAAAAAAGTTGCAGGAAGATTTGTCAGAGAGGCATTATGGGATTTTAAGGCCAGTACGCTCCGACCAGCTGCTCACGAATGTCATTGTGGTTGATGGCAAATTCTGCAGGTGGTTGCTGGTTGGCTGCTGAAGGATGGCTAGTAGAGGGGAGGCCCAAGCGGCCGTCCGAAGGGCACCAGGGGCTTGAGGGGTGCAGAACAGAAACTGGAGGTCAGTGGAGGGTAGCCGTTTCCTGCCATTTCTGTAGTTCCCATCCAGGAGCTTTTCTTTCCTCTGATACTTTCTTCGAGAGCTTTCGGTACTTTGCATCTTTAGAATCAAGCCTGCAAGAAGGCCTCTCTTAATTATTTTTTTTTAAAATCAGAATTCATGCTCTGTTCTTTGAAAACAGGACCTCCCTTGGCTTGGAGGGATATATGACACTAAGGCCTTCCTCTGCAGGAAATTCCCTTGCGTTCATCTGCACCTCTTTCCGAAAAAAGCTTCATTACGATCCCACTACAAAGCTGCCATCCTGGGCATATTTACGTAAGGAGTTAACACAACTGAGTTTAGCCCCAAGTTTTGAATTAGTTTAGAACAGGGGTCCCCAAACGTGGCAGCTTTAAGACTTGTGGACTTTAACTCCCAGCTGTCAACTTGCAAAGCTTTCAAATTGCCATGAGCAGGAGGGAGGGAGAACTGATAGAGCTGATTGATTTCCCTAACTGAAGTGCATTCCATACATTCTTCCTGACCGCAATCAGAAGGAGGGTGTTGGATTTCACGGCCAGCCAAAGTGGTTAATTGGAGAATGTGATTTATGACATGGCCAGAGAGGAGGGGGAGAGACAGGGTTATAGGGGAACATAAATCTATGTGGGATTAGTTCTAACTGCATCCAAAACTTCACACCAGCATAGCTAGCTGAAGAATTCTGGGAGTTGAAGTCCACAAGTCTTAAAGCTGCCAAGTTCGAAGACCTCTGGTTTAGAAGGACCAAGCTGTGTGTTTAGTTTCCCCCCGTTATATTTAGGTGAACCAAAGAAAGAAAAAGAAAGGAAGGAAGGAAGGAAGGAAGGAAAGAAAGAAAGAACTCCTGCCCTGTGTTTGGTGGTGGTTGTAATATTGTAAAATGCCAAAGCCCCTTCAGTTTAGGTGCATTACAGAAGCAAAAGAAAGTTGTACGGCCAGAATATTGGAAGAATGTAATATATTCTGATTTGGCCCCTAGTCTCTCTCTCTCTCTCTTTTTTTTTCTCTTCTGCTTTGATGCTTTGCTAAAGCAAACCCCAAATGACCCTGACTGTGAAACAGTGCTGTCTATCTCTCACCTTTGCACATTTGTTTCCACACGCTTAGCCAAGAGTAAAAGTGCGTAGCAAATAACACATGCAGCTACCGCTGGTGTGTTACCTGTATTTTGAGCAACTGTGGCACACCGCAAACCTTAGTTTACCCGATTCCAATCAGATGCAATGATGATCTGAGTGCCTATTTGTACATTAGACAGAAGCAAGGAAGGAGCAACTCCGTTAGATTCATTCCTCCTGTTACAAAACACAAGGTCTTGCTTTCCTGAGGCCTCCTCATCCAGAATGTGGTGCTGATGCCTAGAAATGGTATCTTAATCTTAGCTAATGCGGCTGTAGTAGCTGCGTCAGCAGGGCTGCAAGGTGAGGGACATGATTTATAGTGATTTAATCTGATTTGGTAAACGATGCAATCATGAAATTCATTGAGGGAAGGAAGCCAGGCCCTCCTGAATAGCTGATTTTACTGTAAGAAGGCATTCTGTTTACCCTACAAAAGTAGCTAGGAAATGGGCCTGTCCATCTGCCGTGGAGCTTCCCTTCCTTAAGATTTGGAAGGGCTCCGCGGCAATAATATTGAAGCCACTGAGATCCCAAATTCCCAGGAGGTTCAGTGTTTCTGCAGCTGTAAGAACGAAAAGAAACCGAATGTCAGTCCTCAAGAAACTTGGTTTGATTTTTTTTTTTTTTTTAATGTAAGCTCTTTTGGGGAAAGTTGGTAGCTGAATTGCGGAGTACGTGGCTGGAAGTGGTTCCTGTCCATGAAAGGGGGAGGCGGCTGCAGGAATCTCAGCCTGGGGAAGGATTTTTTTCCTGCATTTTTTCCTTTGTTGCATGGATCTGAGCTGCTTCTCGGTGGGCTTTTACATGCTGTGTCTCAAGCAGAGCATAAGCGTCAAGACAGGAATGCCCAAATCCGTTTACTTAGGAGAGAGCCTGAAATCAATGGATATTCCTTGGAATGAGGGGTGGGATGTGGGTGCAGGGGAGGGGGGGGGGCGGTTTAAAATGCGTCTATGTATTTTAGCTGGAAAAAAAAGTAAAAGCTAGACACTTTAAATTGTGTCTTTGTGCATAGCTATCTGGCTTTCAGCCGTCGGAGTGAGAGAATATTGTGTACAGAGAAATATGTAAGGGAAAGGGAAATTTATTTCATTTAAATTAAAAGAAATATTAAGGAACACTGCTATGTCACGTCGAAGATGTAAAGACAAATATTCAGAACAAAATAATTTGAAAAACTTTGTTTTTTTTTAAAATATGATTTTTTTTGTTGTTAAATTAAGTATTTTGAAAAGAAAAGATGTTTGAATGTGTTTTATAAAACGATGCCTCTTAAATTTATATTTAATTGTTAATTTTATCCATGAGTAACAAAAACGTATTAATCAGAATAATCTGTATCAGGGGGAAAAAAAATGGTTTTTAAATTCACAGTTGGTTTTACACCGTTTAATACTGACTTTCAACGTGACAACTTTGTACATGAGCATTGCAGTATTTTTGTTTCCATAAGCTTAAAAAACAAAAAAAACAAAACAAATAAAACCAATATCCAACAAGTGACATTTCCACCCAGGATAATAACTACCTGACTTCCTGGGTGGGAGTGATATATATATGATTGTCATGACAGTGTCATGTGATGAATTTATTTCATTGACAAAATTGCTAGCAATTGTGTATACTTTGTTTACCCATGTTTATACAGTGTCCTTCAAAGAAGAGGCAAGGTCCTCCAGAGAAGACTTGCAACAAAAACTTTGGAGCCCAGAGCTGGTCCAGACACAAAGCATGTGTGACCATCTCAGGTAGCTATTTTTGAACCTGACTCCCATTCAGGGTAGAGAATCCTGGCCAAGCAGGAGCAGCCAGAGTCCTCCTAATAAGCCGGCCTCATTTGGAGAGAGTGAGCTCAGCTCCCATCGAGTCCACGGGGCGTGTGTTAGGAACACAGCCCAATGGATTGGACCCCATCTTAATGAGCCCCATCTTATTTGGGGGACTTCCCACCTCAAGTATCCAGATGTCTTGTGCCAACTCTGTTGATTAATTAAAAAAAAAAAAAAGTTAAGCAGATGCAAAGGGTAAGCAGTTAGACCAAAACAGATCAACATCTTGCTGGTGGCCCAGATCCCTCTTTAAGCTTCGATCATCTCTCTCTAACTAATGCTGGTATAAATGTCAGGCTGTTTCCATGTTACAGCTTAAATGTTGGGCAACCCCAGGTCCTCGAGGCCTTGGCCATTTCTGTTGTTTCTGAGCTCCCCTTTGCTTTCACCCTGTTAGCGGTGGGTTACATTCCTAGGGGGAAGAAACGGGGACCCGTTCAGAGCAGAAATGGGTCGTTTAGAGCAGGGGTCTCCAACCTTGGCAACTTTTAAGACTTGTGGACTTCAACTCCCAGAATTCCTCAGCCAGCAGAATTCTGGGAGTTGAAGTCCACAAAGTTGCCAAGGTTGGAGACCCCTGGTTTAGAGCAGTGTATATCCTGCATACCGGCTGGGGAAATCTGGGAGTTGAAGTCTTAAAAGTCTCGTGAGAAACCCTGGTTTAGATCCTTGGTAGAAACTGACCCATTTTACCTGCTAGAAAACAATATTTTGTATTCATGGGCTCTCTTGAATTGGTGGCTAGGCTGTTGGCATCCGCATGTAAATTTGGTTCATCCTGAACGTATTTTTAAATAGCTATCAGGATCTCCCAGAGAGTTCGTTTTTTCAGAGGTAACTCTTACCTCTCCCAGACTTTTTTTCCCAGGAGGCTTTCTTGGTCTTAAAGAGCTTTCCACAAGCTCGGCCAAGCTCAGAAACTTCTAGAGTAACTATACTCAGTCGTGTTTGTCCCAAGGTCTCCAGAGCCGTTCCAAAAATCACAGGGGAGAAAAGAATTAAATAAAAATCAGAGGAGTTCCCATCGATATTAGCTTTCCTTTAACTGTCATTCAATAAAATTGGTTCTCGGGCCCCAATCCATTTTGGAAGTGAAATCCTTGGCATTCCACTCCCACTCCAAGGCCTGGTTAAACCAAACCCCAAAGTAATTGGGGACCCCCAACGTTTAGCTGTAAAGCGGATAACCATTGCTTGCCATTCGATGTGCGTTTGCATTCCAAAGCGGCGTAGTTCATCTCGGGGTGTACGCTTCGAGATAAGCCAGCGCAAAAGGAGCTTCTTATTTTGTTTGTGTGGGGTTTTTTTTCCCCCCAGTGGCCTTCTTGAACAATATATCCAGTCCTTAAAACCTCCAGAAGGTGGTCTTAGAAAATGGGGGCTTGTGATGGTCCCTGTTGCCTATCTAGAGCAGGGGTCTCCAACCTTGGCCACTTTAAGCCTGGAGGACTTCAGGAGAATTCTGGGAGTTGAAGTCCTCCAGGCTTAAACTGGCCAAGTTTGGAGACCCCTGCTGTAGAGAACCTCTCTGGGAAGCTTCTTAAGCAGGCTGGACAGAGATTAGCCAACCTATTAAGGGATTTGCCTTTTGCAGTTCAGTCCCTTCGTCCTTCCCCCCGCGAGGAGTCTGCCAGCACTTAGCCAGTATTTTGCTTCTGCCCATCGGTCTCCGCCATTGCCAGGCTGGCTTGCTTTGAAGTATTGAGAATTCATCTCCAGCTCTATCCAAAGCACTCCTGCTCGGTTATTATGATTTCATTTGTGGCTGTGATTAGTCATCCATACCTATTTGGTAGCCGAAAATGGAATGACTTCGTGTTATCGTCCAGCATCTGTTCAAGTAGTAGACCATCTTGCTGCTGATTGAAACTTAGAGTGCATTCCCCAACCCCACCCCAACCCAACCCCTGTTCATCACAACTTTTGCTGTAACAAACTCTTAACTGTTTGTTTAGACAGTGGGACTCTCTCTCTCTCTCTCTCTTTTCATGAGTTTTCTGTGAATGACCTTAGCTACACAATCTCCTGTTAAATACCAAGTTGGGTTTTTTTCTTGGAGATGTGTAGTCCTTTTATTATTGAGATTTTTATGGGTTTTGTTCTGTTTTTTTTTTCCTAACAATTGCTTTATTAAACGTTAAAATATTTAAAAAATATGTAATATTTGGACCAGATGTTGTGAATAATAGTAGATAAAAGCTATTTTATTCTGTATTTTTAAAAGCTGTTCGGTATAAATAAAAGTTGACATAGATGCAACTTTGTAACTGGATTGTGGTGATAATTTTGCAAGTACATAAAACTCGACACTGGAGCCCACCAGTTGCCTTATTGTCCCAAAACTGCTGAGAAAAAAAAAAATTGCCGACAAGCCTTAACATTTTAGACCCACCCAGTACTGACAACTCAGAGGGCTGAAAAAGAGATGTTGGCTACGCTTCTACTCCTGATCGATAAAAAAGTGTAAAAAGTTCCTCCGAAAGAGATTTGAAAAGCAAATTGTTTTTTCCTGAGCAAAAGATGGACAGCTGGTACTGTATATAAATATAAATATTTTATATAAATATGTTTAGCAGTAGCACAGTGCTAAAGCATGGCTATGTATTGAATAAACCACAGTTAGATGGATTGACATAACGCATTAAGACAAAACCAGCCAATAACTTGATAAAGGAGTGTGAAACCCCACCTAGTGGGGCAAATTGTGTGTGTGTTTGTGTGTTTGTGTGTGTTTTTAAGTAGGTCATCCTTGAGTTGATTACATGGTTACAACAATTCCATTTACTTGGCAGTCATCGGCAGGACCTAAGCCGGGAAGGTCTCCAAATTTGGCCACTTGAAGACTTGTGGACTTCCGGAATTCCTCAGACACCCTGCTGGCTAAGGGATTCTGGGAGTTGAAGTTCACAAATCTTAAAAAAGTGGCCAAGTTTGGAGATCCCTGGCCTAGACCTGGGTATTTCTCGGCCGCAATATTTCCTCCGAGCAAACATTCTTTCCAGATAACCTTCTGACTGCAGCACCTTGGACAGCTACTGTACATCTAGAGGCCGCAGCAATTCCAGTTGCCTTCCCAACGTGGCACGCTCTCCATGTGTTGGGACTTCCTTCCCAGAATTCCACCCTAATTGCCAAAATTTATCTGGGGGGTTCTGAAATTTTGCAGCCCCCATCAAATCTGGAGAAGGCCAGTCTTCTCCAGCCTCTCTAGGAGTCTCTGGAGGCTGGGTACAGCAAAAAAGTCACTTCCTGTGGCTGGCTGAGGAATTCTGGGAGTTGAAGTCCACAAGTCTTAAAGTTGCCAAGGTTGGAGACCCCTGGTCTAGAAGTCAGTCCATTAAAAGCCTTGGTAGTACAGTGGACTAAAGCACACTGTTATTAACATCTGCTGCTTGCAGTTACTGCAGGTTCGAATCTCGCCAAGCTCAAGGTGGACTCAGCCTTCCATCCTTTCAAAGGTAGGTAAAATGAGGATCCAGATTGTGGGGGCAATAAACTGACTTTGTATAAATATACAAAAGGATGAAGGCTATTGCTTAGCGCACTGTAAGCCGCCCTGAGTCTCTGGAGAAGGGCGGCATATAAATTAAAGCAAAAAAACCCCCCCAAGAACAACAAAGCTGTGAGGCCCAGAGAGTTGAATTTGCAGAATCATGTCCTACCCTTGGATAAATCTCAGTCCGCAGGAAGCCTTGGCATAGTTGATTTCTGAGCGTTTTTGCAGAGAAACTGAGAAATAGCAGCTCACTCACCCACCCACCCACTCATCCTTTGCTTCATAGGTCAGTGGCGATTGGAGTGTGTGCAAATTGAATGATTCCTCCATCACCTTGAATTAAACATGTGCAAAATGTGAGTTTCCTCAGCTGGAAAATACATTACTTCAACTCAACCCAATTCACCCCCTTCCCTTTTTCGGCCCCCCTTTTTCAGGGACTCTGTTATATGCTGCACATTTACACATAATAATTGAGTTTTAGCGGCACCCATCCCGCTGTCCTTGCGCCTGACTGTTATGTGTTTTGCATTTGACATGAATTGTTGAATAGTGAAGTACAGGGACTAGTATCTTGGTTTGCAAGGTGAGTCCCTAGACCCGTGATGGCGAACCTATGGCACGCGTGCCACAGGTGGCACGCAGAGCCATATTAGTGGGCATGCCAGCTCAGCTCTGGGGCGCATGCACGGGCCAGCCAGCTGATTTTCGGGCCTTCTGGGCCCACCAGAAGTAGGGAAACAGGCTGTTTCCTGCCTCTGGAGGGCCTGGGAGGGGTGGGGAAGGCCCGTTTTTCTTTCTTACCTGGTTCCAAATCCTCTCTATGCATCTGGGAAGGGTGAAAACAGCCTTTCCCACTCCCTTGGAGGCCCTACGGAGGCTGAAAGGGCCCATTTCCCGACTCCTGGTGGGACAGGAAGTGACGTTTTTTGTTGTCCCCAGCCTCTAGAGACTCCTAGAGAGGCTTCTAGAGACTCCTAGAGAGGCTTCTAGAGGCTGGGGACAGCAAAAAATGTCTTCAAAGAAAAACCATGGAAGTCCAGTTGCCTCTCGAAAAAAATACCTTTGGGACAACCATGACCTGGATGACTGAGAATCTTGGTAGGCATTTGGATGAAAGATTAATCTCTGAAGAGAACGAATGGAGCAGGATATAAGGACGAATGTGGTGGTCGGAGTGAGAAGAAAGATGTTTGCAGGGCTGCGATGCGAAGAAATACTGCAAAAAGAGGCCAAGAGATGAATATTGCATGAAGGGCATCGTGAGGAAAACAGTCGCGAAGAATGTGACCGAAGAGAGCGAGGAAGCGTTAAAATTTAAAGGCAGAGAAAATGCAGAACAATTTTGATGGGAAGTTTTAAAAATGGTTCTGAAAGCGGCTGCAGAGAGTTAAAACAAGGAACCTCCGGCCGAGAGAAATGGAATTGAAAACAAAAGCGATGAGAACGGAAAGGGGAAAATTGACTGTACACCGCCTTGAGTCCTACGGGAGAAAGGCGGTATAGAAATATAATAAATAAATAAATAAATAAATAAATAAATAAATAAATAAATAAATAAATAAATAAATAAATAAATAAAATGCCCGAACGTCTCTCTTTGAGAGATTTGCAAAGGCCTGGTGTGTGTGTGGCTTGTTTAAGAGCGGAGATGAGTGGAAAGGAATCCTGTAAACTTGCACACCCAAGTGAGAAACAACGGAAAGGGAAGAATGGATGTTGTGGAGAGTGTTGGAAAAATGATCAGGCTGCAGGTGCGAATGAGATCATTGGAGAAGGTGTAAACGGGTGTAGTTTACTTATGGGACGGCTTGGCATAGTTCTTCCTTTCACAGGTGTGCTGCTATTGTTGCCCATTCAAAGGCAAAGGGAACAAGAGGGAGCGCAAAAACGACAGAGGGATCGGTTTGTTAAGCCGACCTGGAAGGATTTGGCAGAATTAGGAGAGCAAACCTGGGAACTGCAGTGCCGCTCGGTGCCCAGCAGGGGGCGAACGGAACAGATTTTTGTTTTTTCCCCCCCTTAATTTTGAAAGTTTTAAAGTATGAGAAATTGTCCTTCGGCTGATTTAGAGAAAGCATAAGAAAGCAGGTGTGCGACATAAAATACTGGAATTGAATTTAAGAGGTACATGATGCAGTTCAAGCAGGCGAGGAGTAAATGGCATAGTAACGAAGCAATGGTGAATGATTCAGTTGTAAGCAGAGGGTAAGAGAAGGACGGCTGATCGTCTCCCTTTGCTCGCTGAATGTATTTATTTGTAGATAAATATAGGAGGAAATTTGGGGGAGGGGCATGTTTTGGGGGAGGGGGCCCAGTAGATATTTGGTGCACGTTGGGAGTGGGCCAGCCTGCCTACGAGGCGGGGGACCTCGGCCCCAGAGTGACGGGGTTGGGACATGGTGGGATTGTCTATCGGCGGAGCTCACCACATGGCTCGGCCAGGCCCCTTCGTTGCGTTGCCCAGTGCAGTTGGGCCAAACTTATCTCAGACAAGCTCCTAGGAACTGCACATGACATGCCCTTGCCACAGGAACAGGAAGCTCAAGTTCAAGGCCCAGGAGAGGGTGCTGTCGGCCAGACAGTGTCGGTTGGCGGCCCCCAGGGAGAGAGCTTTCTTTCACACCCGCTCTTTGGAATCAACTCCTTCTGGAGCTCCGGGTGGCCCCCGACCTTCGTTCTTACCGCCGTGGGCTGAAAACTTGGCTATTTCACCTGGCCGCCTTGGACTGATGGGGGTTTTAATCTGGGTTTTATTGAATTTCTTCATTTTAACGTGGACTTCTGTTTTAATGGTTTGTCTGTCCTGTTTTAATTGTTGTCAGCCGCCCCGAGTCCCGTGGAGATAGGGCGGCATACAAGTCCCAACAAATAAATAAATAAATAAATAAATAAATAAATAAATAATAAATAAATAAATAAATAATAAATAAATAAATAAATAAATAAATAAATAAATAAATAAATAAATAAATAAATGGCACTCACTCTCCGCTCCATGTGATCAGCTACCCAGAACTTCAAACCCATGTGGTCCTGTCCACCATGAAACCATCCCTCCAAGCAGCCTCCATGTTTCTAGGGTCTTTCTCCCCACTTGGAATTGACATGCCTTCCAATGTAACCTTGCAAAAAAATATACAGTGATTACACCTGGGTGTGCTTCTTGCCTGGACTACCTCACAAGGCTGGCTTGAATCTCACAAGTTTCCCACTCTCTTCCAAAGAGAGTCAGAAGACACACACATACACACACAAGCCTTGGAGTTTTAGCAACGGCCTCCAATCCCCAGGGGACTCTCCTATCCATCAAGCGCCAGTGTTGTTGCAACAGCAGCTGCAGCCAGATGTACCGAGGCCAATTTCCAGAATGTCATGATACAAAGCAGCACAACAGCAGAGATAAGAGTTTGCCCGGCAACTCTTCCAAGGTCGCTCCGACATGCCATTAGGGCAGGTGATTGATTGCCACGCTCCCTTCCATTCAGTCTAGACTAGAAACATAGAATCGCTGGATGGAATAAGAACCTCGGTTTAACTCTGCAGCAGAAAAGAAGTTTTAAGTGGACAACTCGCGAATTCCAATGAGTTGGAATTTAAATGAGGCCAATTTATAAAAGACCATTTATGCTGGCAAAATGGGTTGAAACTTGACCATTTGGGGTGCATGTTTGTTCACAGTTTGGAGGGCTGTTCTTCCTTTTATGAATTTTGAGAACCTGAGTAATAATTGTCGTTGAATGTTAAGTCCGTATCATGCCAGGAAGAATATGGAGTGGAATATTAATGAATGAAAGACTGCAGTGGTTTTGTCTCACAGGAAAAATAAACACAGGTTATACATAAATAAAATGCCGAACCCTAAAACAAATAGATGCATTTGTTTATTATTGTGGTAGAGTGTTTACCAAAGACTGGAGAACCAAGGGAGAAATTTTAAGTTGCACAAATCTGTTCAAAAAGGGATTGGAAATGTGCACATTCTGTTGTGAGAAATGATTGTCAAAAGATGCAAAAATTGATGCGTTTCTGCTACTTTGTTAATGTGTGGAAGAGTTTGTTACGTCCGTGAGAAAGATGAAATAAAGTTTAGTAGAGGAAAATAAACATTAAGAAACGTGTGCGGTACAGCAAAGCGATTTTGAAGGAGCCAAATGAGGGGGGAAGGTTGATGCTTTCAAACTTTGGTATTGAAAAACACTCCGGAGAAGGTTGTAGACAGCCTAGGAAACAAGCTGAATAAAGTGTGCAGCGGTTGCCAAAAAAACCAACGCAGTTCTAGTCTGCATAAACAGAGTCACATGAAGGGTTAATACCACTTTATAATGCCTTAGTAAGGCCACACGTGGAATCCTGCATCCAGTTATGGTCACCACGAATGATGTAAAAAAGATGTGGAGACTTTAGAAAGAGTGCAGAGAAGAGCAACAAAGAGGATTAGGGGACTGGAGGCTAAAACATATGAAGAACGGTTGCAGGAACTGGGTATGTCTAGTTTGATGAAAAGAAGGACATGGGGAGACACGATAGCAGTGTTCCAATATCTCAGGGGCTGCCCCAAAGAAGAGGGAGTCAAGCTATTCTCCAAAAGCACCTGAGGGCAGGACAAGAAGCGATGGGTGGAAACGAAGCAAGGAGAGAAGCAACCTAGAACTAAGGAGAAATTTCCTGACAGTGAGAAGAATTAATCAGTGGAACAACTGGCCTCCAGAAGTTGTAAATGCTCCAACACTGGAAGTTTTTAAGAAAATATTGGATAACCATTTGTCTGAAGTGGTGGAGGGTTTCCTGCCTAAGCAGGAGGTTGGACTAGAAGACCTCCAAGGTCCCTTCCAACTCTGTTATTCTATTCTATTCTATTCTATTCTATTCTATTCTATTCTATTCTATTCTATTCTATTCTATTCTATATCAACTTGAATAAATCAACCCAGATTTCATCCTGGAGGCCCAGACGATCAGGCTCGCATTGTCCAGCTTTAGACACCTTGTGTGAAGTCTCAGCTCTCTGGAGAAGGCTCCGGTGGTGGGAAGGATGGAAGGAAAGAGGAGAGGAGAACAACCAGCAGCCGGTGCATGGATTCGGTTATCGTGACGATGGAGGCACCCTTGGAGATGCAGATTGTCACAGAGAAGGTCCATCTATAAATTATGCAAGGCTTGGGGAGACTTCCTAAGAAGCTGCTTAGAATTGCCTTTCAGAAGTCACAATGATTTCGCTCGCCCCTTTGCAAGCCGTGACAATAGAAGAAACTTGCCCAAATAGAGTTAGGTGAATATTTAATACTATGCGGCCCAGAGGAAGCACAATTAATTACAATCAGAAAAGCAACCCTTCTGTGGGAAGAAAAAAATACGCAAAGGATTTTAGTGGCAGGCAATTAGATACTTGATACCAAGGGCAGACTGCAAGCCCGAGAAAGATTTCTGGACGTTTTACAAAAATGCACGTCTCCGTTTCCAAGACGTGCAAAATTCACATCACGACTTGAACCCCGGAGAAGAAAAAGGAGCACAGAAATCTCCTCCTTCCTGGGGATATTTTGAACTCTTGTTCTTTTGGAGCAGAAGGTCATAAGTCACTTTTTTCAGTAACTTTGAACAGTCACTAAACGAAGTCAAGCCTGTATACCCTGCCTTTTCATCACGAGCAAAAGGCAGCATTATGCAGTTCTTCCTCCCTTCGTCCTTCACAACAACCGTGTGGAGTAGGCCGGGTGGAGAGAGAGCAACTGGCTTCAAGTCCCTGACAGAGTTTCCATGCCTAATAGAACACCTGAACTCAGGTGTCCCAGGGCAGAACTTTCACCTCTTCGCCTACCTAGGTTTTTTTTTAACTACATTTTAGCTGATGTGCTGTGCAAAGCCGATCCCTGTCATTTATTGGCTTGAAATAATTTTGTTTTTAAGCGTCTCTGTTGTGCGTCACTCAGAGTTACACAAAGAAACTTGCTAAATAACTAAATAAGTGCCTTCCGCCGTGCCCTTAAAACTTTCCTTTTCCAACAAGCCGGGCTGGCCTAACAAATCTTTTCAATGATTTTAAATTTGTTTGTCTTTTTAAACTTTGGGCCAAATTGAGATATTTTCTTTTAATCTGTTCTTAATGTATTTATTATGTTTTTTTATTTGGCTGTACACCGCCCTGAGTCCCTAAGGAGAAGGGCGGTATATAAATTTGAAGTAAAGTAAAGTGGATCAGCGTGTATAAATCAGCAGCCCCCAACCTTTTGGGCCCTGGGGACCAGTTCTGTGGAAAGAGTTTTTTTTTCGTGGACTGGAGCAGGCGTGGTTTTGCATGCTGCCTGCATCGCACGGATGGGGCTTCGATTGTTTGCGCCACCCCGTTTCTGGCATGCCGTGGACCGGTGCCAGTGCACGAACTGGGGGGTTGGAATTGAAATTGGCTCGAGTAATTGAGTAAAAACTGGATTAAACTTGCAAGACTGAGGATTGGCTTCCCTAGGGGGACCAGCCCAGGAGCTATTGATGAACATAAACATATTTATATTTATTTGGATTTATATACCGCCCTTCTCCCGAAGGACTCAGGGCAGTGAACAGCCCAAGATAAAACACATACAATATAAAATTAAAAAAAAACAATTAAAACGTATTAAACCATTTGGCCCATTACTAATTAAAAAGTACCCCATTTTTAAAAGCAAATTAAAATTAAGCTGTGATCGCACAGCTACCTTAACAGAACCGGACAGATCCAAAAGGGCAGACCTCCCACCTTTTACAAAGTGAGGACTGCTGTGGGTGTGAATGTGTGGGGGTCCTTTCTGAGCCTCTTTCTCCAGCCACAGGGCAGCCAATGGCAAAGCATCTCCCAAATCTTGCCAAGGGAAGCGCAAGCCAGGCGGGGGGGGGGTCCAGCAGTCAAGCCTCACGAAGCCCCCTCCCCCAAAACAAAACTGCTAGGGGTGGGTGGGAAAGAAAGCCCCCCCCGAGCCCTGGAGGTCTTTAGCCAAAGGAGGAAGAGGTCAACCCTCCTGGAGATGCCAGCCTACCAGTTCTGCCCCCCCACCCCCCATGGCACCTGGGGAGTGGGATGGGGGGCTGCCCAGTTTCTCGGGAGTGGGGAGGGGGAGGCAAAGGGTCTCTTCCCTCTCCTTCCAGCTGCCTTTCTTCCAAAACGGAGGGGGGTGTATTTGGGGGGGGAGGCTGCCCTGATGGAGGAGGGGGAGTGAGCTGGTGGCCCCCCCTTCCTTTACCAGGGACCAGCCCCCCAACAGCAGCCCCACCGCCCCCAGCCCGCGCCACCGCCGCCAATGAGCAAGGCAGGCGCGGCTATTGGCAGGCTGGGCGGAGGAGGGGAGGGAGGGGAGGGGAGGGGCGTGAGGCTGGGAAGGAGGGAGGGAAGGGGGCGATCCTCCGCTTGATCGGACCCGGCCGCCGCCCGCGCAGGACCAAGGATCGCGGCTTGCAGCCCGGACCGTCCGTTCCTCCGCTTCCCCGGTAACCGCTTGGCTCTGTCTGGGCTTGGGAGCGCATCCTCCAGGGGCTGGAAGTGGGGAGGGGGGGAGACTGTGCTGGGAGCCCCCCCAAGACCCCCAAGACCCCCAGGCCGGTTGGCCGCCCACCTCCTGCGCCCCTGCCCGCCTGCCCGCCCGATCCGCGGCATCCCCAAGGTTGCGCTGCGCCCCCGAACCCGGCCAGGATGCTCCAACAGCGCCCCGCTGCCCGGAGAGCCCCGGAGGGTCTAGTGGTTGGAGCCCCGGGGGTCTTCCCGCCCGCTTTCCTCCCCAGAAGCCCGGAGAAGCGCTCCGTCGGCTCCAGGCCAGGGATGGAGAATTGGGGGGATGCAGAGTCTCAAGCGCGAGCTGGGTACCACTTGGGTACCACTCTTCCATCTCTCTCCCTGGGGGGTGGGGGTGGGGGGGCGCTCCTGGGATGGGTGGTGGGGTGGTGGGGGGACCCCGAGGTGCGATTCCCGAGGAGAGTGGCCCGACTTTGCCCGGGTTTGCGAACTCCGCCTTCGAGGGACGCGTTCAGACGTTTGGTTTTCGCGCAAAAGGAAAAGAAAGAAAAGAAAAAAAATCTGGGCTTGTTGAAAAGAAAAAGCGAGCTTAGAGGTGGTGCGAACTGAAGTTGAGTTGAGCAGCCAAGAAAGGGAGAGGGGGGTGATTGGGGGGGGAGATAGAGGGGAGGGGGTCTCTTTTCTTTGGGGGGGGTTGGTGGACCTGAATCTCTCCTCTGCCCCAGGGATCTTTTGCTGCCTTGGAAGCCCAGATTTAGACCAGGGGTGAAATCCAGCAGGTTCTGACAGGTTCTGGAGAACCGGTAGCGGAAATTTTAAATAAATTTTAAACTATGGGCCAAATTTAATTATTTTAAATCTATTTTTTAATCGTACTTATGTATAAATGTTTTTTATTCTGGCTGTTCACCGCCCTGAGTCCGAAAGGAGAAGGGTGGTATAGAAATTCGAATAATAAATAAAATAAATAAATAAATTTGCAAATATCACCTCTGGCTGGCCCCAGGAGGGGAGGGAATGGGGATTTTGCAGTATCCTCCCCCTGCCATGCCCATCAAGCCACACCACCCCCACCAAGCCACGCCCACAGAACCAGTAGTAAAAAAAAATTGGATTTCGCCACTGATTTAGACCTTCCCCGATTGGGCTCTTGGTCAAGTTTGCTGATCTCAGGAGGAGCCCCAAGAAGTGGGGGGGAGAGGAAAGAAGGAAGGGGAAAAGAGGAAGCTGGGTTGGCACTGGCAGGCAACTGCAAGGGTTGCCTTTCTCGCACTGGCTGTCTGGGGGTAGTAAGTAAGACGTGGTGGTGTCACTTCCTCTTGCAAACACCCGTCCACGCTGGTGGTGCAAGAATCATTTGGAGCGCACTGGGAGCCTTGTATTTCCACAGGACCCTTGCAGGTGAAATGCGTAAAGACCCTCCTTCCTTCCTTCCTTCCTTCCTTCCTTCCTTCCTTCCTTCCTTCCTTCCTTCCTTCCTTCCTGTGGGTTGTTGTTAAATGAACAAACAGGAGTTGTAGTCGTGAACGAATGGAGAGCAGCAGCAACAGGACACTTAGGCATGGCGGTACTTGATAATAACTTCAGGCGTCCTGTATTTATTTCCCTCCTAATTTGTTCTATTTCCATTCGATTTTTGACCCAAAGGTAGAAGTTTCCTTCTGATGCTATGCAGGTAGTTCTCGACTTACAACACTTTCGTGTTTAGTGACCATTCAAAGTTACAACGGCACCGAAAAAAGGGGACTTACGGCCGTGTTTCACAGTTATGACCTTTGCAGCATTCCCACGATCATGTGATCACAATTCAGACAACTGCTTCATACTTAACGTCTGTCTTGGGGCCGTGCCGTCCCCTTTTGCGACCATCCGGCAAGCAAAGTCAGTGGGGAAGCCAGATTCACTTAACAACCGGATTACTAACCTATTCACTTAACAACGGGAGAAGGGGAGTATAAAAATTTAAATAAATAAATAAATTTATTTGTTTATGGCCTAATTTTCTCCCCTTTTCTTTCAAATTCTTTTAAATTGAAATTTTAATCTGTTTTAAATGATTGGGATTTTTAATTGTCTCGGGCTAAATTATTTAATCTGGTTTTAATGATGTTTCTAACTTTTGTATCTATGTATTTTATTCTGGGGCCTGTTCACCGCCCTGAGTCCTTCGGGAGTAGGGCGGTATATAAATCTAATAAAAATAAATAAATAAATAAATAAATAAAATGGGGCAAAACTCACTTAACAAATGTTTCACTAAAGAACAGAAACGTTGGACTCACTTGTGGTCGTAAGTCGAGGACTACCTGTACTAGTTGTTGTTTCTCTTAAGGCTTCATCTTCTGGTTTTGCTTTAAAATAGTTGGGTTAAAAAAAATTGGAAATGTTTATTTTGCTGGAGTTTTACCTCGATAACTGTTGTGTTTTGCGGGCAGCTGATCTGCAGCCTTGTATTTCACCAAGTTACCTTCTAGAACAGAGGTCTTCAAACTTGGCAGCATAGCTGGCTGGAGAATTCCAGGAGTTGAAATCCACAAGTCTTAAAGCTGCCAAGTTTGGGGACCTCTGTTCTTCACTCTTTATATTATTATATCTTTGTTCGCCACTCTTTATATTATTAACTTGCTCCACCTCTGAATATTGAGAGTATCAATCAGAAGATCAGATCTTCGGCACGGAATATGGGGAATTTCCAACTTAAGATGCAGCACATCTGTGAGATTCCAGATTGGGGAAGATTTGTATAGTTCCTTAACCAATTTGCAAATTTATTTCCAAACTCCGAAGGCCTTTTGAATTGGGGGAATGACTGCTGGTTCAAATTGCTGCTCTTCTGTTTCCTTAAGAGTGAGATGTTTCAACAACATCTTACTCACAGACACATCTAATATTCAGGAAGCTTTGAACTGCTGCATCAGGAAATGCCTCCCCGGCTTACATCTGTTGCAGAAAAGGAGGCAAACAGTTTGCACATCCCCATTGTTAGGCATAAGGGATATAGGAATTGTGTAGAACTGGGGCCTCCAAATGTGGCAACTTTAAGACTTGTGGACTTCAACTCCCAGAATCCCCCATGTAGCCTGAGCCATTGCTGATCATGAAAGAAAGGAAAGGCTTTGCATACAAACCAGGGGTGAAATCCAGCAGGTTCTGGCGAACCAGTAGCGGAAATTTTGAGCAGTTTGGAGAACCGGCAAATACCACCTCTGGCTGGTCCCAGAGTGGGGTGGAAATGGAGATTTTGCAGTATCCTTCCCCCAGGAGTGGAGAGGGAATGGAGATTTTGCAATATCCTTCCCCCCAGGAGTGGGGTGGGAATGGAGATTTTGCAATATCCTTCCCTCAGGAGTGAGGAGGGAATGGGGATTTTGCAGAATCCTTCCCCTGGAGTGGGGTGGAAATGGAGATTTTGCAATATCCTTCTCCCAGGAGTAGGGAGGGAATGGGGATTTTGCAGTATCCTTCCCCTGCCATGCCCACCAAGTCACGCCGACAGAACCAGTAGTAAAAAAAAAATGGATTTCACCACTGATACAAACGGAGTCCAGATGGGGATCTGGCAGCTCCCGATGGGCTCAGAAAATTGCTAGATATCAGAACGATCATCAGGTTAGTTCAGAATCCCGTAGTAAATCTCTAGGAACCAGAATGTTAGTTGATTTAGCAGGAAGGACAATGAAACGGTACCTCCTTTAAATTAGCCTGCTGGAAAAAAAAACCCACACACACTTGAGCAAGAGGTGCCAGAAGTACTCTGGATTTAGTCCGAAAGGATTTGTAAACCTTCTTCTGGTTCCAATCCCAAATTCCTGAGTGGAGAGATACCATGTTTGTTCATTCTGGGCGAAGGCCTGTGTCTCCAGCCCCGCTTCGCACATGGTTTCCGTTGTCTCTCCTCGAGAAGTTATTGAAAACAAAGTAGATCTGTTCGACTTCGCTTCCTCCCATTCTTGGCATGGGACTAAATGGAAAGATGGAGTAAATGGGATTTTATTTTACGACCCTGGGAATCGAGAAGGCTTGAGCGTGATCCAAACCAAACGAAGGGAATTTAGTGTTCCGAAGTGTTAATATTTATGCTGATGACAAAAGCAAATTGGTTAAACGATTCTGGGGAAGAGTGGAGTTTTTTTAAAAAAAAACAATCATAAATTATAACTTCACACGGTGCTAGGGAAGGTTTTGATAAATGCAACAATTAAACAAGTTCTGTCGTTTGGTTTTGTTCAGGGATAATCCAGGCCATTCTGTAGTTGCTAAATATTTATTGAACAAAGGCAGAACAAAGCAAAAACAGTCAAAAACACAACAAACGCCTCATTTTTAAGTTATCTTTCTCAAGCCTCTTTCTTGGTTCGGAAAGTGAAGTTGGCAGCAAGCCAGTTCTTCAGTTGACCACACTGTGTTCTGGACGACTCTGACAATATTTGACCTAGAGTGATATCAGTGGGTGTTTACTGGCTAATTATTGGAAAATATTTAACTAGTTATTTGGCCCTTCGGTCCAGAGATCAGCCTGATTTTGTCCTGAAATGCTTTGGAGTCCGCAAAAATCCTTTTCCAGTTTTATCTTCCAAGTTTTTCCTTCTTGCTGTTTTCCAAGATAGATTAGCAGCAGGGTCTGTAGGACGGATTAAAAAATAAAAAATGTCAAGATGGCCGCTGTGTGAACATGTGATCCCAGCCACGCCTACAAGGGGGCGGGGTTTTGCGACTGTTATCTTGCCTTTTTTTTCCCCCCCTCCCACTCCCTTTGCAAAAAAACCTAGGATCATTTTCACGGAATCGTCTTCTGTGTCTGCAGAGTTATAGAGTGGAAGGAAGAGTGGATCTAAATTAATAAAGCAAATATGGAATGCGGGTTGAGCTAAAATGAACAACAGTTCATTTAATGACCGCTTAAAGTTACAACAGCCATGCAAAAAAGTGAACTGGCAAATACCACCTCTGGCTGGCCCCAGAATGGGATGGGAATGGGGATTTTGCAGTATCCTTCCTCTGCCACGCCCACCAAGCCACGCCCACCAAGCCATGCCCACAGAACCGGTAGTAAAAAAATGTGGATTTCACCACTGGTTTAAAGTCTGCAGTGGGCGTGAAAGGAAGGGAAGATCCACTTTTGCTGGGGAATCGATTATCGGGTGGTTATTTCCCCAGTCTGCTTCTCCAGGGATGAGTAGACTGGAGGGCATGTGTTTGTGAGGAAGGCTATTGGCTGGGCACGATGGGATTTGTGGTCCGACACCTGTGGAGAGTTTCACATGGAGGAAAACTTGCTCGGGGTTTTGTTTCCGGCGGGAAACGACATCTTAAGCAATCAGTGAAAAGTTGCATCTCTCCCTTGAGAAATAGGGTTTCTTGTAGATAGTCGAGAAAAAGCTGTCGGAACAAAAAATATTAAAAAAAAAATACCAATTTAATCTTGCTGCCATTTTCACGTGAGCAGCAGCTGCTGTTGTGCAAGGCAGGCGGGCGATTTTTTCTCAGGCAGGAAATGGCTTTAAAGTTATTTCTAATTTAGCTGGCAGCTTTGGAGACTCCGTTGGCCCCAAGAGCGATGGTCTGAATTGGAAGCAAAGAGGCTGTTTGGGCCTGCTGCTCCGGGCCGTGTTGGTGACCACGATTTGTGGCTTCCGAATTTAACTATCTCTGTATGAAGAACGGGATCCTTTCTTCCTCTGGGTCGGGCCCCTTCCGTGCACCTGCTTTTCACCACCACCGATGAATGGTGGTTTCGGTGCCGTGGGGGCCGTGCCCAGATGTGAATGTGATGCTGGCAGTGGGTAATAGCAGGAGGCCGTAGTAATTTATGGTGAAAGGCTGAAATGTCGAATGCAAAACAAATAGGGGATTTACGTAAGCAGGAAAAGAAAACTTAAGAAGTTAATAATATGAACGTCTGCTCATGGGATGGCGGTTAAACCCGAGTCTCCCTGAAGTAAGCAAACCGAGCAAATGAGGGCAACTCCCCTAGATTAACAGAGTTGGAAGGGACCTTGTAGGTCATCTAGTCCAACCCCGTGCCCAAGCTGGAGACCCTACACCATTTCTGACAGATGGCAGTCCAGTCTCTTTTTGAAAGCCTCCAGTGATGAAGCTCCCACAACTTCTGAAGGCAACTTCTGTTCCATGGGTTGATTGCTCTCACTGCCAGAAAATTTCTCCTTATTTCCATGTTGAATCTCTCCTTGGTCAGTTTCCACCCATTATTCCTTGTCTGGCCTTCAGGTGCTTTGGAAAATAGCTGGACCCCTTCTTCTTCGTGGTGGCCCCTCAAGTATTGGAAGACTGCTATCCTGTCTCCCCTGGTCCTTCTCTTCACTAGACTAGCCATGCCCAGTTTCTGCAACCGTTCATCGTAGGTTTTAGCCTCCAGTCCCCTAATCCTCTTCGTTGCTCTAGATATTTAGATATTGCAATCTAGATATTGCACTAGACATTTCCAATGTCAACCCTTTAATGTAGACCAGACTATTCTTTACTGAGATAGGCTACAATAATAGTTTTGCAAGCTTGTCTATCCCTTCCCTTCCCTCCTTGTAATTAAATTCTCCAAACCTCTGAATTTAGCATAAAAGTCTGTAATGAGGTCATGGCTGTCCTTTGGGACTGAATGTAGCATGTTTCTTCTGCTCCTAACGGCCTCTGAATTCCTTCTCCAAGGTCTCCTCCTTGGCTCCTTACGTCTAGAGCAGAGGTCTTCAAACTTGGCAGCTTTAAGACTTGTGGACTTCAACTCCCAGAATTCTCCAGCCAGCTGGAGAATTCTGGGAGTTGAAGTCCACAAGTCTTAAAGCTGCCAAGTTTGAAGACCTCTGCTCTAGAGATTGCTCCACTAGTGAGAAGAACCTGCTCTCCAAAGGCTTACCATGGATGTTGGTCATAGTCATCTCAAAGGCTTCCATGGGAATAATCATGAACCTGCTTCTCTATAAATCCAGCTCCAGGGCTTAGTGCTTTGTCTCTCTCCCAAGTCTCATCATCATCTTCATCAAAATGGTGACTGAGTGGCTACAACAATTTAAGTTCAATGCGATGCTCTTGTTCCAGAAGAAGCAGTGAATAAGTGGGTCAAAGATCCTCCTGTAAGGCTGAATTGGCAGATTCCTTATCAAGCCTCTTCAGAGCCCAAGGCCAAATTCTGGTTGAAAAAAAGAGCATGTCACCCACAGCAAGAACACAAAACTATCTTCTGAAAAATTTAAATCGAATGTTTAGTGTTCTGCTAGACAGAAAATTGTGCTCTCTAAAGCAAATTCTCCTTTGTCCAAATTCAGTTCTTCTTTCCTCCCTCTCTCCCCTTCCTCTTCTTCTTTTTTTTTTTAAAAATAAGGCTCTTTAGATCTTTGGCGTCCCTGACCTGCTCAGGGTGAGGACAGTTGGGTGGGGGGTTGGACTAGATGACCTACAGGGTCCCTTCCAATTTTGTTAATCTGTAATCTATAATCCGCCAAGAATTCCTTTTTGTCGAGAGATGTAGCCCAGGACGGTGACTGGTCCTCACAAGATACGTTAGCTTAAATTTCCCGGTCAACCATTTTCCATGCAAATGCCTCATAATGTCATTATATTTACAATATTTGTTTTTTTAAAAAAATTATTAATATATTCTATGCACCAATACACAAATGAAATATACAATCCTGCCACCATGGTATAATGTGATTACATTGTCCATAAATATAAAGTCATTCCTTTATACATACATACTTGCATCATATATATACATCATCATATATCTATTCCATCCCACCTTTTCTGGACCCAATCGTACCATAATTTCCAACTGTTATAAAATTCTGAATCTTTTTTTTTTACCATGGATCAATCTAGTTAATCTATCTGATTCCGCACACTCATTAATTTTATATATTATTTTCAAATCCATCGGTAAGTATTGATTTTTCCACTCTTGCGCATATGCTAATCTTGCTGCAGTAATAATGTGAATCAACAAGAACCATATATCTGATTTAACAGTCAAAGGTTTTGCCCCCAACAGGAAAATCTCGGGCCTTAATTCCAAATTAATCTGTGTAATTTCCAAAATCCATTGCCGTATTTATTTACAATATTTACAATATTGTAATAAATATTTATGTATTTATGTTTTTTACTTGGGCTGTACACCGCCATGAGTCCTTTGGGAGAAGGGCGGTCTATAAATTTAATAATAAATAAATAAATAAATAAATAAATAAATAAATAAATAAATAAATAAATAAATAAATAAATATTTGGAAAACTCCCTGGTGACCTTCCTGGGCCTTTCCTCTCGAAGGGGAGGGCTCCAGCATCTCAACAGAACGATCAATAGATAGCTGGGCACAGGAATTCCCCGTTTGGAATGAATGTTAAAACATTCTGGGGGGAAAAAAATTCCACTTTTCCGTTTTTTTTAAGTGTACGATAACTTGAGAGGTCTGAGAGGCGGAGAACTTTGTGAACTCAGCTTGCGTGGTTAGCTGATGATTCACAGTTTGCATTCATGCAAGCATTCATTGTCTGCAGCCTCCCATAGTTAAGAAGTAGCTCAGGACAATTATGGGGAAGTTATTTGACTTGGTGCTTTGAAGGAGGGGGAGGATCTTGAAGCAGAAACTAATCGAGCAATGTGGACTCACTAATTTAAAAAAAAACATAAACGTAAAAATAACCAAGTTTAGCTCTTGTGCCAATGTGGGCATTACATCTTTAACTTTCTTTGTGTTGTGTGAACTCAAACAAACCCCCTGATTGAATAGACCATGATTTGGTTAAATCTGGGTCTCCAAAACTTGGCAACTTTAAGACTTGTGGATTTCCATTCCCAGAATTCCCCGGCCAGTTGCCAAATTGGGAGAGCCCTGAGTTAAATGAAATCTTCATTTCAAATGACAATTATGGTTTTCTCCCGACTTTTTAAAGTTTTTTATTTTTTAGACAAACAAACATTTAATACATCAATTATCTCTTTCCTGCGACATCTCGGTGTTATCTTCCATAATTCTTTCTTCTTCTGTATAGTTATTATTTCTTCTTATAATAATAATAATGACAATTATGTTATGGGAATGTTATTTTCAATATTTTGCCTTTATATTGCAGAAAATATATTGCCTCAAAAAGGAAAGCTCCTCTGGGATGTTTTTTTCAGCTCCTAGAGCCTTTCCCGAAATTTTCATATATTTATTTGAGAAGGAATGGATTATTCAACTGCTAGATCCTCGAGATTTCTGGTTCTTTAAACAATGAAAAATAAACTTCTTAGCGTTTGCCACGCCAGGGATGAGGTGTGGGCCAGTGAAATGGGTCAGAATTAGATGTTGGCGGTGAGGAATTTCACCCACCTTCCTGCCCTTCACTAATTAGGGTTTATTGATTAAGAGGCAGATGGCACAGCGTTTGAAATTATGAGAATGGCATAAATTATACAAAGCAAAGCAGAGAGAGAAAGAGGCTGTAATTTAGTCTGAATGGCATCTTTGCTGGATTTCCCAGACAAAACTTCCAGTGTTCTGTTCACTGGCATATTGGAAGCGTCTTGTTCCATGTCAGTGACGGCACTGAGGCGATGCCGGTTTTTAGGATGGGAGTGGAGGGGCTTGTGTGGGGGTGCCATTCTGGTGACCTTATCAACCGGCAGCCTTTGCATCGAGGGTTGAGTTAACCCTCCAGGCAGGGTGCACGACAATGAGTCAGTGCAAGAATTGTTTATCTCACTGATGTGTGAACTGTCCTTGTGTTGTGTAATCGGGGTGTATCGTAGAGACCTTCCAAACTTTTGGGACTGGTGAGCAGGCAGGGTGAAAGTGTGTTTTGCAAACCCTGTTAGGGTTCCCACAGAGCCAAAGGACATATATGTCGCATCCCACGTCTCTGCTTCCTGGGTTATGAAGAAGGACGACCAGGCGGGCTGAGGCTTCTAGGGATTGTTGCCCAGGTTAGACTGGAGGTTTTGGATTAGGGGTTTCCAGCAGGGGCGGGCTTCAAAAATTTTAGCAAGGGGTTCTCTGCTCGGTTGCTGGGTGGGCGTGGCCATGGTGGGCGTGGCCTAGTCGGCCTCCTCCACCAAAGAGGAGGGGTCATTTTTACCCTCCCCGAGCTTTTTTTGAGCCTCTGGGAGGGAGAAAACGGCCTCCCCAGGCTCCGGAGGCCCTCTGGAGGCTGGAAACGGGCCCATTTCTGGCCTTCCTGAACTTCCGGTAGGCCCATTTTTCACCCTCCTCGAGCCTCTGTGTACACCCTGCACTTACCTGCATCCAAAATGGGCTGTGTGGGGACTTCTGGAAGGGGTGGGGCTGGGTGGGGAGGGCCATCCAGGAGTGGGATTTGGGGGTTCTCCAAACTGCACAGAATCTTAGCTAGAGGTTCTCTCGAACCCCTGCGAACCCCCACCCCTGGTTTGCAGGTATAAGGACATCAGTAAGTGGAGGATACTCCTAAAGTCCAGTTTGCAAACTTGGGGAAGCCGGGATGAGCCAACCTGTCTGACCTCTCTGAAGAGATTTCATTGATGGGCCTCATTGAGTGCAGCCTTCCGTAGTTAAGACGTCGTTCAGGACAATTATGGGGAGGTTGTGGAGTCATGGACACACCATTATGGCTGTCACCTTACCTTTTGTTTTACTGTGCCTTGTTGCTGTCCTTGGAAGGTCATCTCGTTCTTGAGAAGGAATGGGCAGTCAAAGACATCTGTGACTCTCATACCTTTTCAAGAACTCTTAATCTTACCTTGTGTCTCTTTTAGACTCAGGACAAACCCCTTGATGTTTGCAAGGAGCTTCTGCCCTCCATGCTTCCGTGTTTCCCAATATTGCTGTTAGAAGAACAACAAGATAACAGAACAATAGAGTTGGAAGGAGCCTTGGAGGTCTTCTAGTCCAGCCCCCTGTTCAAGCAGGAGACCCCTATACCATCTCAGAAGAGTGTCCAGTCTCTTCTTGAAAGCCTCTAGTGATAGAGCATCCATAACTTCTAGAGGCAAGCAGTTCCACTGATTTATTGTTCTCACTGTTAGGAAGTTTCTCCTTAATTCTAAGTTGCTTCTCTACTTGATTAGTTTCCATCCGTTGTCTATGGAGCTTCTCAGTCATCCAGGTCAGATTGTCCCACAGATGGTTTTTCAAGAGGCAACTAGGCTTTCTGGTTTTTCTTTGAAGACTCTGAAGAAGCTTCTCGGATGAGAAGGAACACATCTTCAAAGAAAAACCAGAAAGTCCAGTTGCCTCTTGAAAAAGCACCTTTGGGATTTCCATCCGTTGCTTCTTGTCCTGCCCTCAGATGCTTTGGAAAATAGCTTGACTCCTTCTTCTTTGGGGCAGCCCCTGAGATATTGGAAGACTGCTACCGTGTTGTCCCGAAAATAAGACCCTGTCTTATATTTTTTTTGAACCCCGAAATAAGCGCTTGGCCTTATTTTCGGGGAGGTCTTATTATTTTGGGGCGCGAGGCTCCTCTTGCAGTGTTACCTGATTTCCAGCTCTGCATTTAGATATTTTCGGGGAGGGCTTATTTTCAGGGGAGGCTTATTTTAGCGCATGCACTCAAAAGCCCGATTGGGCTTATTATCGGGGGAGGTCTTATTTTCGGGGAAACAGGGTATCATGTCACCCCCTAATCCTTCTCTTCTCCAAACTAGCCAAACCCAAATCCTGCAGCTACGTTTTAGCCTTCCCTTCCCTAACCATCTTCTGCTTCACAGTCTCTTTCCTGGTGCTTCGGAGACATTTCCCAGCAGGGTCTTGGGGAGTCTGGTGTGGGGAGAACCCCTGGCAGATGCTGGGCTGTCTGCTGGTGAAGGACAAAGGCCTCCTCATTCGGAGGCCGAGCAGCTGCCATCCTTGCACGTGGTACGCCTGCATTTCTCACAGGGGTTTTGTGTGTGTCGCGGATAATTTGTGCAACTTGGTATTCTCTTTGCAGGCCGGCCCCTTGTTCTTAAGTCCTGGGACGATGACACTGAAGGATGATTTCACGGTCGCATGCAAATGGTTTCCCAGGGATTTTGTGGCCACCAACGTTGGTGTTTCCTTGGCAAAAAAAAAAATAGGGTGCCTCCAGGGTGGATTTGATTTAAATCGAATCGATTTAAATCATGATTTAAATCACTAGTAAAAAGGCTTGATTTAAATCAACTCGATTTAAATCATAATTTTTAAAGAGCAACTGTCATCTCTGCTACTCCTTTGACCCGCTGTTGACTCACCGATAGTCCCAGTGTTGCAGAAAATACAGCCTCAAGCTCCATTTCATGCTGAATAAACTAAATTTTTTATTTTTTTATTTTAATTTGATTTATATGCCGCCCTTCTCCGTAGACTCAGGGCGGCTTACAGTGCGTTAAGCAATAGCCTTCATCCTTTTGTATATCTATACAAAGTCAGCTTATTGCCCCCACAATCTGGGTCCTCAATTTACCTACCTTAGAAAGGATGGAAGGCTGAGTCAACCTTGAGCCTGGTGAGATTCGAACCTGCAGTAATTGCAGGCAGCTGGTCTTAATAACAGGGTGCTTTAGACCACTGTACTACCAAGGCTCCTATTATTTATGTATCTGAAATAGAAAACTATCTTACGATAGATTTTTACCCCAAAAGTTTTTTATTAAGATAAATTCGATAAAAATCAAAAAAATCTGATTTAAATCAAAAAAATCCGATTTAAATAAAAAAAAATCCGATTTTTTTGATTTTTTTTAAAAAAAATCATTGATTTTTATCCACCCTGGGTGCCTCGGATGCATTTTGGAATGGCTGCTGCCTGATTTTCTGCCGGCCTCCTCTAGTGTAGAGAGCAGGGAACAAGAGCCTTTGCCAGGTTCGGAATTGGAGGCTGTCCCTGAACTCAGATCTTTCCCTGAAAATCAGTGGGTCTCTCCCCCATTGTACCCAGGGGCGAAGAGGAGCTCATGCAACTCTGAGGGGAAGATGACATGATGGGGAGGGAGGGGGCTGCAGTGCAGGGGGGTTGTGACATCTTCCCTTGAATGACAAATGGCATCATTTGCATCCTTTCCTCAAAGATGCTACAGAGCAGGTGATGCCATATGTCCCTCTGAAGATGCCAGGCAGAGGAGCCCAGGGAGATGGCGAGGCCCATTGGGCCCTTTCCCATAGTGACCACTCTGTTCTTGCCTGCACCCATTTCTAAAGCCCCCCATCCACCCCCATTTATTGTGGCATCACGTTATAACTTTCCTTTGATTTGAATTCAGCCCATCCAGAATCTGCATTTTTGGAAAGAAAGCTTTGCTGCTTTTTCGAATGTTTATAGTGCTCATCGCAGAAGCAAGCCAGCAAACTCTGGGGGAAGGAAGGTCAGATTCTCCCTAAAACATCCAGAAAAAGGGCAGAGGTTTCCCAGATATTTCTGGGAACTGTCTCTTCTTTCGCAGTCTCTTGGGAGGGAGGAATCATTGTTTTGAAGGAGATAAGAGAAGGCAGAACGCTGTCCAGGCTCTGATCTGCTCTCTTCTCCCATAGATGCAAAAGGGCAGGTTTTTGCTTCTATGGGTCCAGGATTGGGGATAATGGAGTTGAAGGCCAACCCACGCGCTCGACAAAGAAAGCCGATTTATTGTAATCTGAGAACAAACATCTGGATTAACCAAAATTCTTTGCTTGCCAAGAATTGGGAATTGCCAAAAGGAAATTCCCCTATGCAGATGTCCTATGCATCTGCTAGCTGATTATTATTATTATTATTTACTTTATTCATTAAACATGAAACTCAGTCAACTGAACATTCAAAAATGCATCACAAGTACCATTGACTAGTGCTAATGGTTGATACGGGTTGCTGCCAGCTTCCTAGGGATCAACCAAGGACCTTCTTAAGATGTACAATTTTCCGAGTAGCACAGTTTTTTTGCAGTTCTGCTGGTGTCATTTCTTGAAGTGTTTTGTGAAATTCTTGGACATGGTACCAAGTGCTGCGATGACAATGGGAATCACTGTGACATGTTTCATCCATAGCTGTGTAATTTCTATGACCAGGTTGCGATATTTCATGATTTTTTCCAGTTCTTTTTCTTCGACTCTGGCATCTCCTGGTACTGCGATGTCAATAAATTGTACGTTTCGGTTTTCGACAACTGTGATATCTGGCGTGTTGTGTTCCAAGTGACGATCCGTCTGTATTCGAAAGTCCCACAAGATCTTCACCTTCTCATTTTCTATAACTTTTTCCACTTTATCTTCCCATGACTTTTTGGATACAGGAAAGTTGTATTTTTTTACATAATGACCAGTGGATTAATTTAGCAACTCAGTCATGTCTAGCTTTGTAATCAGTTTGTGCGATTTTGCTGCATTCACATATGAAATGTGAAACAGTTTCGACTTTGTTGTTGCAAAGTCGGCAGTTTGGATTGTCGGTGGATTTTTGTATCTTTGCTTTCATGGCATTAGTTTGTAGTGCCTAATAAACTTAGTAAATAAATAAAATTAGTTTGTTGTTGTTGTTGTTGTTGTTGTTATTATTGTTGTTGTTGTTGTTGTTGTTGTTGTTGTTGTTGTTGGCAAAGTCAGCCAGATGTTTAGACTGGATTTGGCATTTTTGTCCATCCGTTGACTCCACTACCAACCCAATTGGTTTCCGTACGTGGAATTTGGACTAGAGAGACCCTGTTTTTCATGGGTGTCTGGGCTCCCTTTCCTCTGGCTCTGATACCCCCTCTGATGCCCCCCTTCATCTGGAAGCATCTAGCCAGGCTCCCCAAAGGTCTGGTGGAGCCTCCTGGCCACGGCATGCGTTTTGTTGTGCTAATTTATGAGACCCGGCAGGAAGTGCAGAGTGGAGAATGCAGCTGCTTTGCTGGGGCATTGTGATATTATTAGTACTTCTGCTCCCTTTTACTCCTTTGGAAAAAACAATGTCTTTGCGGATGTAGCGCCGGCCTTATGCTGCTCGGCTTCCTGCTTTAGGGGTTTTGCAAATAAGGAGAATAAATGAATAATCATCTCTGTCTTGTGGACACCTGTGAATAATAGAAGCCAGGGAGAAGAACTACAAAGAATTGAATCAAGAATATTTCGTGAACCAGGAAGGCATACAAGAAAGTGATTCCCCTCATCATCCTGGTTGCTCTTCTCCGCACTCTTTCTAGAGTCTCAACATCTTTTTTATAGTGTGGGGACCAAAACTCGATTCAGGATTCTAAGTGGGGTCTTACTAAGGCTTTATAGAGTGGTATTAGTGCCTCCCTTGATCTTGATTGTATCCCTCTGTTAATGCAATTTAGGATTAAAGTCCACCCATCTTAAATCTGGCAAGGCTGAGAAATCCTGGTCTGTAGAGCAAAAGCAGGTTTCGAGAGTTCACCTCTTGCCACCTGCCCATTTTAGGAATAAAAAGCTACTGCGGACACCCTACTCATCCCTTGGTCCTTAAACATCCCTCTCTTCTCCTGCACTTTTGGACTTTGCTGATCAATCAATACACACCAACCATGATTTGGGGTTTGTCACTGCATTAAGTCACTTCTGGATGCCGAGATTCTTTGCAAAGTAGATCTCTTTTTTTTGTCTTCACACCCAGGCCTGTGTTCCTGATGCAATTCCCGGGATGGAGTTTGACAGCGAGGCCTCCCTGGTCCCTTGCGGGCAAGACAAATTCATCTCAAAGTAAGTCATCCCCTCCGTTGTCCCTCTGTGCAAGTCTGCGGTAGGCTCTTCGAGCGGATGAGGGTCAAAGCAGGCAAGATGGCAAGCTCAAGAGAGTGAGGAAAGCTCCGCCCCTTTTTGCTCGCCTGCCAATCTTCCAGGCGTGTGCAAATGGGCGGGGCTTTAATCGTGCTGCCATGTCTATCATCTCGCCTTTTCTGAGCCCGCCCCCAGCCCCCTCCGTGCCATTCATTGGTGGGTGCATTTCCTGGGACAGAAAGAAAGGAGCGACCCATCGCAGGACTTCTAAGAAGACGGTTGGTTCCCATCAGCTGTGTGTGCAGGAGGGGGGTCAAAAAAGTCAGTGTGGCAATACAATTGAAACCCGCCTCCATTTTTTTATTTTTACACACATTGTGGGTCTCAACACATGAAAAAGAGGACTGGGCGTTTCACTCACTCGGTTGCCTTTTTACAATTCTTTATTGGCCAAGTGTGAATTAGACACCCAAGGAATTTGTCTCTGGTGCATAAGCTCTCAGTGTACCTAAAAGCTATAAGTGATAAATCATGATCATAGTCATCCTCAAAATACATTCATCCTAAATCATATGACACAACTCTTAGCGATAGTCATAGGATCAGAGGTGGGTTTCAGCAGGTTCTGACCAGTTCTGGAGAACCGGTAGCGGACATTTTGAGTAGTTCGGAGAACCGGTAGTAAAAATTCTGACTGGCTCCGCCCCCATCTATTCTCTGCCTCTGCAATTCTGGGCTGAATTGTGGTCATGAGTGGAGGGTTGCCTGCATTTCTGTCCTTCCTCCCCCCACTCCCTGTTTTCTTCTAATCCTTGTTTCTTCTCCCTTCTTCCAGGAATGAACTTCTGTTGCACTTGAAGACGTACAACCTGTACTACGAAGGTCAAAACTTGCAGCTTCGGCATCGAGAGGTAGGAAAAGGGACGATGTCCCCAGGCTCACAAACAGGCGAGAAATTAGGGGCAGAGGAAATTTCACTGCATGAGTTTATAATAATACAAAAGTCGCAACAAACATTTATTATGATACAATCATCGGAATTGAAAATATTATGGCATAAACTGGCCACAACTCGGACATGTAGAAAAATGTGCACATGGATAAAATTTTCACCTGTCAGTTGCAAAAGGCCACACGGCTTGGATCTGCGCCTGCAGGCAGTCCTCGACTTACGACAGTTCACTTAGTGACCATTCAAAGTTACAGCGGCCCTGAAAAATGCGACTGATGGCCATTTTTCGCCCTTACGACCTTCGCAGCATCCCCGGGGTCACTTGATCGAAATTCAGATGCTGGGCAGCTGGTTCGTACTTACGACCATTGCAATGTCCCAGGTTACATGATCCCCTTTTGAGACCTACTGACAAGCAAAGTCATCTATCTATCATATTATCTATAATCTATCTATAATCTATCATCCATCTATCTGTCATCTATCTATCATCTATCTATAATCTATCATCCATCCGTCATCTATCATTATCTATAATCTATCTATCATCTATCTATCATCCATCTATCTATCATCTATCTATCATCTATCATCTATCATCTATCATCTATCATCTATCTATCTATCATCTATCTATCATCTATCATCCATCCGTCATCTATCTATCATCTATCTATAATCTATCATTCATCTATCATCCATCTATCATCTATCTATCATCTATCATTATCTATAATCTATAATCTATCATCCATCCATCATCTATCTATCATATTATCTATAATCTATCTATAATCTATCATCCATCTATCATCTATCTATCATCTATCATTATCTATAATCTATCTATCATCTATCATCCATCCATCGTCTATCATCTATCTATCAGCTATCATTCATCTATCCTCTATCCTCTATCAATCTATCAACCTAATTACCTGTATACATATATATGGGGATAGACATGTACATCCTTGATCTTTTGGAAACTAAAGAAAAGAGGAAATGGGGGGCTCCCTCAGCTGTCCGGTCCGGCTCCTCCTCCCCTCTGGCCGGCCAGGCTCTGCTCTTGGCTGAGGGTCTCTTGCTCTTCCCCCCACGCAGGAAGAAGGCGAGTTCATTGTGGAGGGGTCCTTGAACATCTCCTGGGGTCTCTGCCGGCCCATCCGCCTGCAGATGCAGGACGACAACCAGCGCCTGCGCCCTCCTCCTTCCTCCTCCTCCTGGCACTCTGGCTGCAACTTGGGCGCCCACGGGTCAGTACACCTGCGTGCACCGTCTCATTAGTCATGGCTTGTGCCCCAAAACAAAGGCTAATGACGGGTTGCTGGTAAAGGTCTGCCCCTCCCCCGCCACTTCTGACGGCTCCTTTGTTCAGAGGGGAAATGCGAAGGAGCAGCTGTTCTCTGCCCCAGACCCCCCCCCGCTCTGAATGGGCTTTTCTCAGGGGTGAAGGTACTCGGATAGCTTGCTGGGGGGTGGGGAGGAGAGGATTCAGGACTTTGGGGAGGACAGGAAGCCCCTTTGGAACTCTGGCCCCCTGACACGCCCTCCCCACCTTTCTCACCTGATCATATATTTCCCCCCCAACATTTGTTTGTTTATATTTTCCATCATTTGTGTATATGTATATAAAGGTGGGGTATCTTATCTGTCTGCCTACCTATCATCTATCTATCCATCCATCTATCTATCCATCTCCCTCCCTCCCTCCAGATCTGTCTCTCCTACCTTTGTTGTTTTTATTAATAACTCAAGGCGATGAACATATCATCCAACCCCCCCTTCCTCCTCCTATTTTCCTATTTTCCCCACTGTTTTGGTGGGTTGGGCTGAGACAGGGATCGGCCCAAAGTCACCCAGCGGAGTTTTCGTGCCTAAGGCGAGACTCGAACTCACAGTCTCCTGCTTTCTCTCCTGATACCTTAACCACTAAACCAAAGTCTAGCGATCTTTGTGATACAAGAATTACAAGGGATTCCTAGCACACTCTGGGGCAGGTGTCAGCAACCTGTGGCTCTGGAGCCACATGTGGCTCTTTGGGCCGTCGGCTGTGGCTCCCTGTCGGGTGAGCCCACCACTCGCTGTCCCCGCCCCTCGCCTGGCCTGAGAAGATAAGGGTGATGGCAGGGGATGGAGAAGTGGCCAGGGCAGAGACAGAGAGATACAGAGAGAGCGGGAGAGAGAGAGGGAGGAGGGAGGGAGGGAGGGAGGGAGAGAGAGATGTCAAAAGGATTTTGTGGTTCCCGGTGTTTTTTAACAACCGGTTCTCTGCCCTAATGACCTGGGGTAGGCGTGGCTTGGGGGGGTGTCATGTGACTGGTGGAAGTGACTGACATCGAGTTGGCCACTCCCACCCAGCTTTTGTGGCTCCCGGTGTTTTCTTTTCTGTGGGAAATGAGTCCAAATGGCTCTTTGAGTGTTTAAGGTTGCAGACCCCTGCTCTGGGGAAATTCACTGGGGGGCTTGGACCGAGATCCACAGTTCCAGGAATAGCCTTGGGCCAGCCTGGCTTTTTTGGAAGGACAGAGTTTTGTACGGAAAATTCCCCAAACCTGCAGTTATGACCCTTTGTGTGATAACATATAATTCTTTTTTTTTTTTGCGTGTTTTAATTTTCCTGTTTTGGTTTCAAGATGACTCTCTGTAATCTTTGACTTAAATAAAGGTTTGGACTTGAGGAAGTGAGGGAAGATTGACCTAAATATTAAAATACCATCCAATGAGAACTTCTATGCCAATTCCTGGAATCTTTATTTTATTTTTTATTTTATCCCTGTCCTTTTTTTTATTTTTTATTTTTTATAAATAACCCAAGGTGACAACGCTAACTGAATAATCCTTCTTCTTCCTCTTAACTTCTTTCTCTCTTTCATCCCCAGGTCTGTCATTAAACCCACGACTTTGCCTGATATTCAGGTCACGGAGGCCGAGCCCACATCCGAAGGGGACACAACGGATGAGAAAGCAGGTAAGATCGGAAAGGATCAGACCGAGGGACGGGTGAACGGAAGAAGCTCTTTTTCCCATGAATTTCCACCAGTGGGGTCTCCTCGTATAGTTTCAGAAAGAAGAAAAAAATAATAGGTATACATAGAGTTGTTAGATTTATATCCTGCCTTTCCTTTAGTTTAAGGCATACTTCGCCTAGAGCTTCCTCCTCCTCTTTCCCCAAAATTGATTGATTGATTATGTGCCACCATTTTCAACTCCTAGAGACCACTTGGAGAAACCTTCCCCATCTGTCTCTGACCTGGCCCTTCAGGTTTACTAGGGCACTCAGTTGCCACTGAATCTGAGTCTGGCCCCCTTCTTTCTTTCTTTCTTTCTTTCTTTCTTTCTTTCTTTCTTTCTTTCTTTCTTTCTTTCTTTCTTTCTTTCTTTCTTTCTTTCTTTCTTTCTTTCTTCTTTCTTTCCTCTGTCTCTTTCCTTCCTTCCTTTCTTTTTCTTCCTTCATTTCCTCCCTCCCTTTCCTCCCTCCCTCCTTCCTTTCCTCCCTCTCTCCCTTCCTTCCTTTCATCCCTCCCTCCCTCCTTTCTTCCCTCCCTCCCTTCCTCCCTCCCTCCCATCCTTCCTTCCTTCCTTCTGTTTTCCCTCCCTCCCTCCTCCCTCCCTCCCATCCTTCCTTCCTTCCTTCTGTTCTCCCTCCCTCCCTCCTTCCTTCCTCCCATCCTTCCTCCCATCCTTCTGTTCTCCCTCCCTCCCCTCCTTCCTCTCTCCTTCCTTCCTTCCTTTCCTCCCTCCCTCTCTCCTTCCTTCCTTCCTTCCTTCCTTCCTTCCTTCCTTCCTTCCTTCCTTCCTTCCTTCCTTCCTTCCTTCCGTTCTCCCTCCCTCCCTCCCTCTCTTCCTTTGCTCTTGTGCGAGACGGTTGCAATGTATGTTTCATTTCAGGATTAGGAGTGATGCTCCCTGCTCAACTCTGGGGATTAATTGCTATGAGAGAGTTTCCAGCTTGGATGTTTTTAAAAATAGAGAGCTTTGTGGCAGGCAGAACCGTGATTGCTTAGCTCTGAATTATGTGCCGGCAGATGTGATCGGTTAAGAAACAACAGTAAGAGGAGAAGGGCTTTGTCAGTAGGCACACATACGTACACAATGACACGTGCACATTACGGGCAGATGCCTGCCTGAGGGATTGTGGCATCTGCGGAGAAAAAAAGTCCCCACAGACCTTTGATGTCATCCAGCTCAGCTCTATGGCTTAGGAATTTGCAAGACCAGCTCTAGAAACTTGTGTACACACACATACACAAACACAAACACACACACAGAGAGACATCTGGCACCCAGCAATGTGAAGGGATCAGCCTGGCTCCTCCTCCCCTTGGCAACGGAGTCCTCCTTCCTTGCAACACAAAGCCTTGTTCCTCTTGAGTTGCCATGGGTCTCCTTCCTGTTTGAGAAAACAGAGAGAGCTGCCGATGGGCTCGGGAGAAAGGCTGGGATTGATTTCCTGGCCATCAGAATCACATTTCTTCCCTTAGAAAGGACAAGCCGACCGCTTATTGCAGCTCCTAGAACAGGGCTGTCAAACTCGATTTCATTGAGGGCCGCATCAGGGTTGTGTTTGACCTCGGGGGGGGGGCAGGGGCAGAGTGGGCTTGACGTCACTCATGTCGGGGGCACCTGTGGTGGCCCAAACACTCTGCCGGCGAAAACAGGCTCCCGAGCTCCGTTTTCAGCTGTGACGGCCTCCTGCAACCCTCTGCCAGTGAAAACTCTGGTGGCCCAAACGCTCTGCCGACAAAAACAGGCTCCCGAGCTCCATTTTCGGCTGCGACGGCCTCCTGCAACCCTCCGCCAGTGAAAACTCTGGTGGCCCAAATGCTCTGCCGGCGAAAACAGGCTCCCGAGCTCCGTTTTCGGCTGCGACAGCCTCCTGCAACCCTCCGACACTGGCGGAGGATTTCAGGAGGCCGTCGCAGCTGAACACGGAGCTCAGGAGCCTGTTTTTGCTGGCAAAAGCACTGCAGGCTGGGTCCTTCACTGTTTCCAGAGCAGCCCCGCAGGCCAGATCTAAGTACCCCCGGACCTGGAGTTTGACACCCCTGTGTCTTCGGCCTTCCGGAGATATTAACGTACTCGCAGGCTTTTCTGCTGTACCGAATGTCTCTGTGTCTGTGTGTGTTTGTGTGTGCAGAAAACCTATCGTTGTGCATTCATCCCCCACCCAGCGAGGCCTTCCCATTCCAGAAAAATTACTTTCTGTTCCCTGGACTAGCAGATTTGACAGAAGTTCTCTCAACTCTTTGCAACCCTTTCACACACACACACCCACTCCCGCCCTCTAGTAGTTGCTCTGGTTAGCATTTGCAAAAACGTAAGCCATGCATTTTGCCCCGTGTGCTCCTCTCCCCCACACCCACAATAACGCCGGGCTGTGCATGATTTGGAAATTGCACAGTTGCAGCTTGACTTCCGTAGAGGCAGAGCTGCTGGGTTGGCCCCACACAACTTAGGGAGGAAGCTGAGGTCGGTCCTGCTGCGTGCGGAGAGCATCGGCTGACAGTGGCTGATAACTTCCGCTTCTTGCTTCCTCCTTTAACGGCAGGAGTCAAAGAGCTGTTGCCAAAACTTCTAATGCAGAAAGGGGCGAATTGCAGATGGCAGCTTAAGTTGCACCAAGCTTTAAAAAACGGAGAACAGCGTGGCAATCCAGTCGAAGTCCCAAAGGTGGACTTTTTTTCAGGAGGCAACTGGAAAACCTTTCTGGTTTTTTTTTTTCTTTTGAAGACATTTCGCTTCTCACCCAAGAAGCTTCTTCAGCTCTGACTGGATGGTGGGGAAGGGAAGGACTGACATTCCTTGAAGATAGACTTGAAATTTTGGGCTTAGACAATTTAGAACTACGCCGCCTTCGGTCTGACTTAAGCGTAGTACACAAAATTATCTGCCACAATGTCCTTCCTGTCAATGACTACTTCAGCTTCAACCACAACAATACACCAGCAAATAATAGATACAAACTCAAGGTAAACTGCTCCAAACTCGATCGCAGAAAATACGACTTCAGTAACAGAGAGTGGTCAATGCCTGGAATGCACTACCTGTTCTGCCCCAGCTACGGACCCCAAAGAACGCAGCACACACAAAGTCTGTATAAAACTTAAATGTACTAAAATAACTCAGTCTTTTCCAAACAAAGGCTGTTAATAAACTTTCTTAACAGCCTACAAGAAACCAAAGATAAAGTAATCACAATCTTACTAAGGTTGGCAAAAAGCCCAGAAGCAATTTGCAGAGAATCCAGACGCAAAGGAGACTGATCTAAAGTTGTTCCCTACAAATTGCTTCAGTCGGTGTTCCTCCTTAAATAGGCTATGGGAGTGGCCAATTAGCCCCAAGCCTTACTCTCGAGGAGACCTCCTCCTGAGGAGCCACTCCTGCCTTTTGGCAGCTCTGCGTGCCTATGCATCGAGAAGAGGCTCCTCCTCTTCGTGCTCTTCACTTATGGGAGCTTCTGAAGGCCCTGGCTGAAACCCCCACATCTTCTCCAGCCTCCTCACTGTCCGATTCGAGTGCCAGCTGCACAGGCTGCTGGCGCAGCACCACACTAGCCTCCTCGCTGTCGGAATCAGCTACAATCCGCACAGGCCGCTGACGGGCCACAACACTACCTGACTCTGTAGTTTCTTCCCCCAATCCCCATAACTTTAACCTTAGACTGTCTACGGTTGACCTCACCCCATTCCTAAGAGGGGGGGCGTGCATATAGAAGTTGCCTTCAGAAGTTGTGGGAGCTTCATCCCTGGAAACTTTCAAGAAGCAACTGGACTGCCCTCTGTCAGAAATGGTGTAGGGTCTCCTGCTTGGGCGGGGGGGGGGGGTTGGACTAGATGACCTACAAGGTCCCTTCCAAGACTGTTCTTCCCTTTCTTCTATTCTGTTACCCTTTTGCAATGTTGAAAAAGGTGTCGGCTTTGGAACAAGCAGCATTGCAGCTGGGATGGGGACTTGCCTTCTCCTAACCAGTCGCGTTCAGTGCAAGACCATCGCTTGCGAATTTGGTCCTGCTTCATTTTCGATCCCCCCTCCTTCCCCCCCCTGGGCTGCTCTGTGGCCTGAAGTGCAGCTGTCCCATCAGGATCTCTGAACAAAAACCACGGCTGAAGGAGGAGGAAGAGGCAATTAAAAATGGATTAGCAGGAATTTCATTATGCTGGGGATCTGCACCAGGAATCCCACAAAATCCTCTCCGGGGATAGAATATAAATTTAAAAGCTGTTGGATTGGAGCTTTGTCCCCGATTCAGTCGGGCTGGGGGTGGGGGGCAGTCGTAGCCACTACTACATAAACAGAAGGTCCCTTTTTAGATGGGGGGGGCCTTCTCCGCTGTGCCAGGAGCTGAATTCTCAAAACAGAGCCAATTATTTACGTTATTAACATTGGTGTTGTTGCATTAACAGAGCGGTGTGATGTGAAGGCTGTCCTATGGGCATTGGGGAGCCCCAAGAAAACTTTAGTTCCCCCTATAGGGATATAATAACGAGAGGAAGTCATAAATCTCCAGGTTCCTTTCAGGCCAGCCTGCCTTACAGGGTTGTTGTGTGGGAAAAATAAGAGGGAGAGCTACATTCGCTGCCTTGAAAATTGGAAGGAAAGTTTGAGGGATAGAAAAGGGACAAATATGTAAACAATGTTCTTATTTCCCATCTTCTTATTTTCCCCCACCCTCTTTTCCCCCCACCCCTTCAATTTTCTCATACTTTCGGTGTATTGGGACATTCTAACAGAACTATTTGAAAAGACAAATATGTAAAGCCAAATAATTTTGGGAAGGCTCAGCCAAGGCCGAGTGGTTGCAAGAGGCTTCTGGGCTTCAAACTGAGCTCCTCAATTAGGAGCGACTATCAAAATGCCCTCCGCTTTTTAATTTCGGGGATTAGAAAACAATCCGTCAATAATTCCGACGAGCTGCATAGCCTTCCCACAAATTTCGCCGTCTGGTGGCCAAATAAATAAATAAAAAATAAAATAGTAATGAAACCCCCAGGCTGTCAAATTGACTTGAAAAGCCGAAACAGGGCAGAAAGTTAAGCCAAAGGCATTTTTGGGGTTTCTACAGAAATCGGACAATGGGCGAGCTTTGCCGTCTGGTCTCCAGAACGGCGTCCTTGAATTCCATCTCACAATAGTGGCATTGCTCCAGGCCACAAAAGGAGAGCGAGACAGATTGGCTGCCGAGCTCTTTGGGACGGACCGAGAGCCACAAAGAGGATTTCGTGGGCTTGATGAATTCCAGCATAATTTAATTGCATTTCCACTGAACAGTTAGTTCCAATTAACTCGGACTGCTTTCTTTCTGCTACTCTCCCCTTGGAACAGTGAAATTAAGATTCGAGAGAGCCCTGGGTAGCAAATCTCCTTTTGCAGATTGTAGGCATGATTCTCTGCGCACATAACGTGGCCTTTGTTGATGTGGAAAGCATCTTTTTTTTGGTGGAAGAACGTAACAACCGAGAGCTGGCTCCTATCTCTAAAAGGCATCTATTCATCAGACGGTTCTCCCTGCTCAAGACGGATCTTGAAATGTTTCTCTTCCTAGAGAAGAGAAAACAAAGGGAATATTGTCTCTCTCTGTGTGTGTGTGTGTTTTCCACAATTTAAAGTGTCCTATATTTGACAGAGGAGTTGGAGGAAGGTTGCATAGATGATGAAGTCGATAATCCCAATTTATTAAGTCATATAGGTAGTCCTCGATTTACGACCAGAATTGAAGCCAAATTCCCATCGCTAAGGCCACATAGTTGTTAAGTGAGTTTCGGCACCCATTTTACGACCTTGTATTATTTATTATTTATTTATTTATTTAGTCAGATTTATATGCTGCCCTTCTACTGTAGGACTCGGGGCGGCTCACAACAATAAAACAATCTGACAATAAGTGAAAATTAAAAATATCTACTACTTCAGCTCCCAGGAATGTCCCCCCTCCCATCTCATCTCCTAGGGGATATTATCTTCAGGGAAAATAAGTAGATGAGAAGTCAAGAGTCCTCTTGCCAGCTGCCCCCTCTTCTCCTTCTTATGTCAGCACTAGAGTAAATGCAGGTTGAAGTGCTGACATCAATATTAAAACCAATTTAAAATCCCCAAATCCCCAAGTTAAAATCCACGGCAGATCAGCGAGGTTGGTGGAAGAGCCATGTCTTTAGGTTGGCGCGGAAGGTGCGGAGGTCGGGGGCCATCCAGAGCTCGGTGGGCAACCCATTCCAGAGGGTCGGTGCGGCCACAGAGAACGCCCTCATCCTGGGGACCGCCAGCCGACACTGTCTAGCTGAGGGGACCCGGAGGAGGGCAGCCCTCCCCATTTTACAGGCATTGTGCTCACACCTAGGAAAGGGGTGGGACATGCGTCCCAAGGGGAGAGTGGGGAGCCATCTTGGTTTTGTCACTTTTGGGGAACGCCTCCGATCCTTCGGATGCCTCCGATGTTTGCATGCTTTTAAGGCGTCTTTGCAACTCTGCGTTTCAGAGGACAACGAGTTCAAAGCTCAACTAGAAGAGACGCCCCAACTCATGCGGACACGGAGCGACGTGGGCGTGCGCCGCAGAGGGAACCTTCGCACCCCCAGCGAACAGCGGCGGATCAAGCGCCATCGCTTCTCCATCAACGGGCATTTCTACAATCACAAAGTGAGCCTCACTGGGGTGCTGGCAGGGGGGGTGAGGGTGGGGAGTCCCTTCGGCAAACCAAGCAAGAACATCTGTAAAAAAGATGTTGAGACTCTGGAAAGACTGCAGAGAAGATGATTAGGGGACTCGAGAATAAAACATACGATGAACAGTTGCAGGAATGGGGTATGTCTAGTTTAATGAAGAGAAGGACTAGGGGAGACATGATAGCAGTCTTCCAATATCTCAGGGGCTGCCCCAAAGAAGAAGGAGTCAAGCTATTCTCCAAAGCACCTGAAGGCAGGACAAGAAGCAATGGGTGGAAATGTCTATAGAGATTCTCAGTCATCCAGATCATGGTTGTCCCAAAGGTGCTGTTTTTTTCAAGAGGCAACTGGACTTTCTGGTTTTTCTTGGAAGATGTTCCACTTCTCATCCAAGAAGCTTCTTCAAAGAAAGTCCAGTTGCCTCTTGAAAAAAACAGCACCTTTGGGACAATGGATGGAAACTAATCAAGGAGAGACTCAGCCTAGCGCTAAGGAGAAAGAGGGGTGACCTGTTAGCAGTCTTCCAATATTTGAGGGGACTGCCACAAAGAAGAGGGAGTCAACCTATTCTCCAAAGCACCTGAGGGTAGAACAAAAAGCAATGGATGGAAACTAACCAAGGAGAGGACCAACCTAGTCGATCGTATTGTGGGAACTCCGTCTTTTAATCGAACATTGTCCTCGCCCGCATTGTGCATGGCTTGTGACAGCTTCCTTCTCCTCTAACAAATGTCCCTTGCCTGGTTCTTCTCATGAACCTTGCTCTCTCCTTCTGCTTCCTCCCTCAGACATCCGTGTTCACCCCAGCGTATGGCTCCGTCACGAATGTCCGAATCAACAGCACCATGACCACACCACAAGTTCTGAAGCTGCTCCTCAACAAATTTAAGGCATGTTTTGTTCTGATTCCGATTGGTTTCTGCTGCAGGTGAGATCAGGGGTGGGCCAGCTTTCACGCTTAGGGTACCAACACCAAATCTTCTCTTTTTCTTAATGATTCCCTCCCTTACTCTATACACCAAGCAAACCCTGTTTTTAAGGCTTCGTTCCGGGGGCCTTTGAAGGATTACACCCCCTGCTTGATCAGTGGTGCAGGGGTCTCTTCGCCTCCCCCGCTGTCCGTAACGTTCCTTCAAACTGGCCTTCAGGGAGCTGAATCAGTGGTGGGGTTTTCTACAGCGCAACAAAAACAACTCAACACTATCAAGTCGTAATTTTGTCCCAAAGACTGATGGGTTTACTTGCTAGGTTTTTTTTTTTTAATCCTACCTTTATTAGTGTTTATGTCAGGTTTCGATGCTGTCTCAAAATAAATGAATTTCCTAACTGTCGATCTTTAAGGAAATTTTCTCTTTATTCGAGCACAGCAATCTGATCCTGACTCTTTCGCGGTCAGTACTGACCTTTGCCCCCCAATCCCTCCCTTTCCGATCCCCAATTCTCTGCTTCTCATTGGCTATCTTCCAAGTCACTTTCCTGATTCCTTCTTCGTCAGATCACAGGAATGTCTCCCCCCTCCCCATCTCCGAGGAGACCGAATCTTCAAAGGGATTTAGCAGGCAAAAGTTCAGGCTTCTCCTCCCTTTATTATATGTCAGTGCTGGGACGCTGACAGTTTATATATAACTCAAGGTGGTAAACATGCCTAATATTGAGGGGTCCTTGGTGCTCCCTGAGTTTGGCTGTCTTCTTGCAAACTAGATAACATTAATGCAGCATTGATGATGTTATCTAATTGGGTCATGAAATGTCAGAGACCACCAAGGACCCTTCATTACGACCTTGAGCTACAAATAGTCTCCTTTTATCAATACCTAATATTTCTTCCTCCTCCTCCTTTTCCCATAACAACAACCCCGTCTTGCCCAAGGCAGGACTAGGACTCATACTCTTCTGGTGATTGGCACAAAGTCACCTAGCCAGGAGTTGTGCCCAAAACGGGACTGGAGTTTTCACCTTTGGGATTTCTAGTTTGCTGCCTTATGTCAGCGTTCCAGAAAACCCCCCACTCCAAGTAAAGACTCTGAAGCAAGCATTTTTCAAAGTTCTTTTTACTAGAATAGGTAAACTGGCACATCTGGGAAAACCCGATGTCAGCGCTTCGACGCTGGCATAGAAAGCAGAGGAGAGAGAGAGATAAGCTCTGAACTTTTGCCTGCTAAATCCCTTTGAAGTCGGGTGGTCGTGGAAATGAAGGGGGGGAGACATTCCTGGGAAATGACGAGACAAGAAGTTTGAAGAATGACTTGGAAGATAGCCAATGAGAAGCAGAGATTTGGGGATCGGAAAGGGAGGGATTGGGGGGGCAAAAGGTCAGTCTTGTCCGCATCGAGTCATGATCTGGTGGCTGTGCTCAATTAAAGAAAAGATTTCCTTAAAGATTGGCAGTTTGGAAATTCATTTATTTTGAGATAGCATCGACGTCTGACACCCGAATCTGAGCGGTCCGGGTTTTCCCTCAATAAATCAACCCCCCCCAAACCATCCCCTCCCTCCTCCGTCAATCACATGCTCCAATCACCATACGCTCCATCTCGAGGCAGCACTCTGACCACTCCTTCTCCAGATGCCAGATCGCCTTGACCTTGACCGACAGGAAGAATGCTATTATGTCTAAAGACAACCCCTCTACTACTTTCCCACACATGAGAAGGTAGCAGCATGGAAGCTTCCGGCCTAATGTGGCTTCCAAAGCTGACACCTTAACTACTAGAACGGATTGACTCAACTGAAGTCAGCATACCAGGCAATGATGATCTGGACATCTGGAACTTCTTAAACACGGGGACTCAATCTTGGCCTGTTTGGAACAAGATGTTCTGCCCCAGCTACGGGTCCCAAGAAGTGTAGCACACACACACAGCTCCCAAAACTCCATTTAATACAAACAGACCCCTTTCAAAATGCAGGCTTTAACCACAAATGTCCTTATCAGCCTGCTATGAATTACAGAGATTAAACAAAGTCCGACAAGGGTTGGCAATTAGCCCAGAAACCAAGTTGTAACAAAAAAACTCACTCTCAAAATGCTCTGCGAAGGACCAAACGTTGTTTCCAGCAACGTTTGCTATCTGTGTGCGAACTTAAATAGGCTAAGGGAGTGGCCAATTAACCCCAAGCCTTACTCTCGAGGAGACCTCCTCCTGAGTAGCCGCTCCTGCCTTTTGGCAGCCCTGCATGCTCGAGCATTGAGAAGAGGCTCCTCCACTTCACTCTCTCCACTTGAAGGAGCCTCTGGAGGTTCTGAAGGCCCTGGCTGAGTCTCTGCCTCTGGCACCATATCCTCTTCAGCCTCCTCGCTGTCCAACGTGAGCGCCGGCTGTGCAGGCTGCTGGCGCGACACCACACCAGCCTCCTCCTCGTCCGGATCAGCAACAATCCACACAGGCTGCTGGCGAGCCACAACACAAGAAGCGTTTGGGGAGATGGATCAGGGCTGCGTGCGTGGAGAACTAATGCTCTTTTTTTCCTGTTTTTCAGATTGAAAACTCAGCGGAAGAATTTGCTTTGTACATTGTACACACCAGCGGAGGTGAGGAGGATGTGTTTGTGTCTTGCAGTGGTAGGGCTTCCGTGCAAGCTTTTCGTGACCCGTGGTCCTCTCTTGGGCCTCGTTCCAGCGAGCAGGTGGATAGAGACACTTGTAAGGGCAGAACAAATATTAACATTAAAATCCATTGTTGCATTTGCCTATTTTGTAATTGAGCGTTTCTCAGCTTTAAGAGGTGTGAATTTGCTGGCTGGGGAGCTCTGGAAGTCCCAGAAGTCACACATTTTTTAAAAAAATATTTTTTATTAAACAGTTTTTTTAAAAAAACAAACAAAAACAGATATTTACATCTTCTTCTTTTCAACACCTTCGCATCACCTAATTTAACCATTATTTAATCACCAGCTTGGGAGAAGTTTCTGGATTTGTGTATTAGAGGGAGGCCATTTTCTTTCTCCTGTTGGCAAACATGAGTTGTTCATCAGGTCTGGGTCCCACTCCCAACCCTTCTCCTTCCTCTCTTATTTCCTGCAGAGAAGCAGAAGCTCAAGGTCACAGATTACCCACTGATTGCCCGGATTCTTCAGGGGCCGTGTGAACAGGTTTCCAAGGTTTTTTTGATGGAGAAGGACCAGGTGGAAGAAGTCACATATGATGTGAGTTGTGGTGTGGTGGGAATCCATCCTTCGCTTATCATCTAGAGGGGCTTCCAACTTCTTTGCAGGAGGAACACGCTGGGCCCCCCATTAAAACTTCTGCTGGGCTCTCTTTGCAAAATCTCCATGTCTCCAGGAGATAACTCTTCACTTATTTGTGTATTTATTTCTCATTATCTATATTAATAATTGACTTGCTTATAAATTATTGGGAGCTATTTTGAGTACTTGCTGCTACATTTATTTCAGGGGTCGCATATTCTTATTTTCCGGTTTTTTTTTTCCAGACCCACAAAATCTACTCATTCAACCCTTAAAGAGATGGGTGTTTAATTTAGCACAATTAGGGTTGCCAGGTCTGCTTCCAAAAAATAGCGGACAAGCGGGGTGTGTGTGTGTGTTAAGTAGTAAAAAAATAATAAAAACATTTTACAATTAAATTATATATTTTCTTACGAACAATTTACAGTAAACCATCTGCTTCACTTCTCCATACTTCATGTGTCTTTGCAGGTTGCTCAGTATATTAAATTTGAAATGCCTGTTCTAAAGAGCTTTATCCAAAAACTTGAAGAAGAGGAAGACCGGGAAGTGAAAAAATTAAAGCACAAGTAAGTTCTTTCTTTCTGGGGAACCAGCAACAGCAAAGGAAATTTCTAGTAATCTTCTAATTTGTAGATTACAGGTAATCCTCAATTTACAACAGTCCGTTTAGTCATTGTAGGAATGTAGGATGTGCCATCACAGGAGTAAGGAGAGGCCACCAGAAGTGGGAGAATGTTCAAAGTATTGGACAATGGTTGAAGATGACTGTCCTTAGCCAGAAAAAATTAGAAAAATTTGAAGGAGGCATAACTTTCATTTTGGGGAGAAAGATAGGATACAAAAATGGAAGTAATGTGGATAAAAGAAGGAATCATACAGAGTTAGATACATGAACTCTAAAGGACCCTCTCTATTCACATTATTATAAGATAGAAAAGTGCTTGCTTGGAGATTATATTAAAAAGCAGCTAAACCCCATTAAGTGGTAATATATCTTCTGATGAGACCTAGATGTCACGGAAGGACAGCCATATGGAAAACATCTGAGTGACCTCACTGTGAATGACACAAAGACATATATGTTACAAAGAGTTACTTAATCCAATAAATTTACCTAAGGACAGCAGTAAATTTCCCATTAGCAACTACAAGCACTTAAGGAAGGTTGTCTAAGCTAAGATAATCTTATAAACTAAAAATAATGGTTTACTAATGGTTTAGTAATTAGGAAATGTGTCAATTATCATATGACAGGTGTGTGTTAGCCATATAGGGAGAATGCATGATCTCATGTTAACCATATATGGAAAATGCATGATCTCACCGAATCCTTTGTCTTAGAAATGTATAAAAACAGTTGTATCAGAGTTCTTTCCTTGTTCAAAGCTTCAGGTACAAATCTGGCTCTGAACCTTGTGCAATAAAACTGTCTCTGGCTGACCCAGGAATGTTGTTTGGTCCCTTCATTCCACAACAGAAGGAAAGGCAGGGATTGGGCATGTCAATGAATGCCCTGGTTTTGCTCCAGGATCTAATAGATGCTTCCAAAGATGAAGGATGTCCCCTATCTTCTTGAAAGAAGAACCCAAAGATAGATAAGGAAGCACAAAAAACCTTGTTGTGTTAATCAGCGAATCCCAAAAGTTGCTTTTTTTTAAAGAGGCGACTGGACTTTCTGGTTTTTCTTGGGAGACGTTTTGCTTCTCATCCAAGAAGCTTCTTCAGCTCAGCTCAAAACTGAAGAAGCTTCTTGGATGAGAAGAGAAACGTCTCCCAAGAAAAACCAGAAAGTCCAGTCGCCTCTTGAAAAAAAATCACTTTTCGGATAACCCTGATAACCCTGATCTGGAGGATGGAGAATTTCTGTAGACGTTAATCAGGGAAGGAAGTCATTTTCATCCCATTCTCTTCCTCTCTTGATTAGCCCACCAGTCACTTCCTTTAAGCTGCTGTAAATTCATAACTCTTCTATTTTGGGTCCCTTTAAGGTATTCGGTGCTGCGTATAATGATCGAGCAGCGGTTAGAAGAAATCTCTGATGGCCCAGCAATGATGTAAAGGCTCGATTTGAAAGACTGAGGCCTCCTGGGCCCTCCCGGTCCCCAGCCAGGCATCCTGGACACAGACTTCCTAGAGAAGACTCCTTCACTCGCTCTTAGGAACAAGGATGTCTCTTCTTCCAGGAAAAGGATTTGAATTGGAGCTGCTTTGAGCATCAACCGTCTTTGCTCCTTCTTCTTTTAACCACGGTGAACTCAGTGGAGAATCTGGGAAGACGGGGAGGATACCTCTCAGCACCAAGTGTTGAGAACGGGACATCTCGACGTCTTTTGGAGCCGATGCTGGTATTGGAGGATCGTCCTTGGAACCAGGCCTACTGGATGAGAGTTCTCCAGAAGTCATCCAGAAGTTCCTTCCGCAGAGCAGTTCTTTCCTTCTCAGACCCTTTTAAAGCAGGGGTCACCAGCCTTGGCAACTTTAAGACTTGTGGACTTCAACTCCCAGAGTTCCGTCTTAAAGTTGCCAAGGTTGGAGACTCCTGCTGTAAACAGTTATCCAGGATTGGGGGAGGATGGTTTTGGGAGGATGGGGAGAAGAGAGATGCTTAATGGAAAACCGAGTTTTCCCTTCCCTTGACGTCTGCAGCTTAGCAGTACTAAATATGGACCTTTCGTGAAGTCAAAGTATTAAAATGCTTTGAATTTTTCACCTTGTCCATCCCTCCACATCCAACCACCCAGGTCTGGCCTCTTGTGATCATCTCCCCTTCCCACCATGCTCATTGCCATGTTTGTAATGGCTATGTTGGCACAACTCCTGACCTTGACCCCAGGAGGGTCTCCTTGTGAACTGAGTCTTGCCTTCTCTCCAACTTTCCTGCCTTGGCTTCCAAGTCCTCTAAAGCAACTTCAAGAGACGAAGTTGCCTGCCCAACATAGGAAATCTGCTCAGTTCATTTGGTTCATCGGTCAAGGCTCCCCAGATGGGTACAGGACGTAGAGCCTCCAGAAATCAAAAATAGCAAGAGCAATAGACTTATATACTGCTTCACGGTGCTTTCCAGCCCTCTCTAAGCAGTTTACAGAGTCAGCCTCTTGCCCCCCCCACCCCCCAACAATCTGGCTCCTCATTTGACCCACCTCGGAAGGATGGACGACTGAGTCAAAAATACTTCCTTGCCCTTCCTTTTTTGCCTCTACCTTTCTCCAAGCAACTGTTTCTTCTCTTCACGTTCGCCTGTTGTTCCTCAATATTTCGATGTGATATGGTACTCATTTTGTCCCAGGTTTGTGAATTCCCTGACTGTGGGTGGTGTTGGCTGCTGGCAGCTGGGCTCAGGAACTCTGACCCTTTGCAAGTCCTTTCCTCGAGGGGGCTTCTGACAAGACCACCCTGCTCTTCGGCAGCCTTGCTTCTCATAAATCCCAAAGTTGTGTGGTGGCATCTCGGCCATGCGACCTTGGCCCTTTTGGTCAGGGCCTCTGGATACTCTCTGCTGCCACAGACTGTGGAAACTACGAGCAGGGTCAACGATGTGGAATAATAGCTAAGTAAGCAAGCATGCTTGGTCCCTGGCCTTTCGAACATGTCCCTTCCACCTTAAATACGACACATGGGTTATTCTCAGGAATGCCAAAATTCTGCACAATGTCTGGCTTTGCACAAAATTTCGATTTAGGCTAACAAGTTAGGTTGCTTGTGAGAACGCAGCCATTGTCTTGGGAGTGAAACCATGGCCTGCACCACAAGATGGTTTATATTTGGGGCATTGCATGAGATGTGAACCATTCTTTTGACCAAATGATTTGGACTAACCTGTGTGAACCTAGGATGCCATTTTCCACTGAGTTACATCACAGATTTTTGGTGGCGGTCCTCAGCGCTGACAGGCAGCAACCCTCCAGAGAGCTGGACTCTTTCAGATCCACCTGGAGACTCCACAGATTGACCCTCGGGTCTTCTCTTTGCAAAGCAGATGTCTTTGGTGTCTGCCATGCTGGATGAGACAGAAATGTTGTGGTCCAATACACTGGAGTGCATCAATTTTATAAAGGCCATATGGATCACAGGAAATTGGGGTGGGATTTAATAGATATGCAACTCCCATTAATTGATCATTAAAAAGATAACTGGTTGTAGTTAAAATGATGAGCTGTAATAGGTAGCCAAACAACAGATGCTTTAGAAGCTATATTCACTCCTTCTCTCCTACTTCTGTGGGACTTCGTTTTGGTCTATATATATATTTATCCAAGGAGTGTCTGTGGAATGTGTCAATGGTGAAGCTTCAAATTTTTTGTAACTCCACCTTCCTGAAGCCCCACTGAAGCGATGAGACCCTTGCCCAGATAGTAAAGGCCTGGGAGCTGCATGTTTCTGTTGCTACTAGCTCACCTTCTAATATCACTTTACTCCTAAATTGCACTAGACTGTGGAAACTTTGGAAAAAAACCCCAATCTTTTCTATCTCTTTCTCTTCTAACTAGCCTCCTGACATCACCGTACTCTTAAATTTCACTAGATCGACTGTGAAATGTCTGGAAAAAAACCCCCAATATAGATAAATCTTGTGAAATTTACCAGTAGAAGGATGTTAGGAGTAAAGTCATATAGATATATATGCCAAATATCACATGCACAGGAAAGTTACAGCAATAATTTATACCGAAATGTCTCTCCCCCCTCCCTTTTTTTGTTTGTTTTTGGAGAGATTTAAGAACAAAAGAGCACAAACTAAATTCAGCATCTTTCAAGGAAAGAAGTTTGGAAGTGAGTGACTTCCTTCAGGGGATGAATAGCACAAAGCTAGTTGTAGCCGCAATTGTGATCTGTATGCTCTGTTTAGTCAAAATTAAATTCCTCGTGTCCTTTGTTTTCCTTTGGCTTAGGCCTGGAGATAATGTGCATTGGGCAACGGGGTGATTTTGTTTTTCCCTAATAAAATATGTCTTGTGTAGGAAGAAATGATTTGTGTCTCCAATTCTTAATAAAATGACAGTTTGGCAGTGGAAAGCATCATTTCAAGAGTGGGTATTGCATAGCTCAGAGGGTGCAACATTGAATGATTGCCCATCCAGGGCAGAGGTCTTCAAACTTGGCAGCTTTAAGACTTGTGGACTTCAACTCCCAGAATTCTCCAGCCAGCATAGCGAATTCCCAGAGAATTCTGGGAGTTGAAGTCCACAAGTCTTAAAGCTGCCAAGTTTGAAGACCTCTGGTCTACGGCATTGTTTTAGGAAGCCTTGTAGGAACTGGATTCAAGGCCTCGTCCCCCATGTCTTCAGCACTCTTCTTGTGAAGGTGGAGAGTTTGGGGGTCTCTCTGGAGCCAGACTTAAGGATTGGCAACGATACCGCAGATAGATGTGGACAGTGGATTGTATGGTGTGGGAGGGGCATGAGTGGGTCCCAGTTGGGCACTCTTTCTTTCCACCCTGTCAAAACAGCCCTAAAATGTGGGAGGCCAAGTGTAGCATTTCAAAATGGGCTCCCAACCTCGGCCCCCAGTTCTTGAACATCGCTGAGGTGGAGAAACACTGTTTTAAGAGATTGGATCATGTTCTCCTGAACTTCCACGTAATGCTTGCTATAGAAGACCTCCAGACCTCCGAATGCCTCTTTTAAGAAGAAGCAAGATTCTGTGGACTACTGGAGAAATGCCTGGGAGTTGAAGTCCACAAGTCTTAAAGCTGCCAAGTTTGAAGACCTCTGATCCAAAGGGTGAACTCTCTCTGCTCCAATTCTGCAGTTGCCAATTGATAAAAACATGAACATAAGGCTGTGTCTGTGTTTTCCGAAATGCCCCTGACTCTCTTCCTGATGGAAATTTGGAGAGGGTTGGGTGCGTGAATGTGTGAACAGAGGTGGTGGAGTCAGCTTCAATGAAGAGAAGGACTAGGGGAGACATGATAGCAGTCTTCCAATATCTCAGGGGCTTCCACAAAGAAGAGGGAGTCAAACTATTCTCCAAAGTACCTGAGGGCAGGACAAGAAGCAACGGGTGGAAACGAATCAAGGAGAGAAGCAACCTAGAACTAAGGAGAAATTTCCTAACAGCGAGAACAATTAACCAGTGGAACAGCTTGCCACTAGTTTCTTAAACAACTTGAGGTTTTTAAGAAGAGATTGGACAACCATTTCTCTGAAATGCTATGATCTAGTCCACCCATCCACCCTGTGTAGAGGGGTGGACTAGAAGACCTCCAAGGTCCCTTCCGACTCTGTTATTCTGTTATCTCTACCGCTTACAAGAGTTTGGGGGGGGGAGAAACCCTACGAAACAATACAACTTTAAAAATCAGAGCTATTGAAGTTTTCACTGAACCCCATCTCCAAATCGGTAGCATTTCTCTGAAAGAAATTCATGAAAGCAAAGCTTAACGGCTTATGGTTGTGAGAGTTCCCACTTTTTATGCAAACTCACAAAGGGATGATGGAGGATCCACCTCCATTGGATTGTGGGCTGTTTCCCGAAGTCCTGTGACCTCTATTGAAACGGGGGCTCCCCAAGCCAGCTATTCAAGAGAGCTGAGCCTGCTTTAGCAAACAGTCAGAGGATGGTGAAGCTTTGATTTTCCACAGATGTCCCAACATGTCCTTAGACTGTGTGCTCTTCCATAACCTCCAGAGACCGATCGTTTTCCTTTCCTGAGTGTCCACATCCACGGATGGTTAATCCAGGCAGACAGTAAGTGAGGAAGTAAGCGACGGGCAGCTGAGCTTGTGAGTTTGCTGGCTTTTTTTGCGTTGTCTTTATAATATTTTTCTTTTCACCCTTATTCCATCATCTTGGCACTTGACTCCTGCATTCCTTTCTGCTTTAAGATGAGGCCAAAATTTGCTCTGCTCTTCCTTTCTTGCCACTTATGTGAAATGCGTGGATATTGCTTCAATTTTCTTCATGCTCCACCTATTGGCAACTGATCTTGTGAAAGTTTAGGCTTCCTCCAGATTCTTCTCTCTGCGGAATTTGCTATGTCCGGAAACAAAATCTCAGCGGTTCAAGAGAAACCCATCAGGAAAAGCAGGATACAATCCATTTAAGGTGCTTTTAACAGACCAAATTAACACGTCTTGTTCAGGATAGAGCCATAATTCAATTATCTTCCTGGGTGGGATAAACTCCTGCCAGTTTGCACCAGCTGGGCTTGGAAATAATTTTCTTGGAGAACAACCAAACTATTAGGAAGATGGATGCTTGGGCATCCCTCCAGCATTGACTTCTCCAATTTAATGCCCCCAGAATTGTTGCCGGCGTATTATTGGAGTCCAAATATGTCTATCAATTCGAAAAGCAGCAGGTTGAGAAAAGAGAGCGGAACTATTTTTTAAAGTTCAAATCCTGCCTTTGGTGTCTTAAAAAGTACTTAATCCCGGTAAGGCTGCACATCTTCTAAACATGGAAGATTTAAGGCTGAAGACTGGCAGAAGACCCTCCCGTGAGTTCCCTCCCTCCTTAATGGCACGAGGGGCTCTGCAGAAAGTTTGCGTCAGGATGGTGGTTATAACCGTATGTACAGTCCCTGCCCCCTTTTTTCTCTGGGCTGCACATGCATGTCCTTGACGTGCACAACATGGGGCTCTCCAGCTTCCCATATTCCACTAACGTGATCTTTAGAGAACCCCAGCTTAACTGAGGAAGACCAATAAGAATCCTGTCTTGGGAGGGGGGAACCCATTGGTCTCTTTGGGATGGAATGGAATGGAATGGAATAGAATAGAATAGAATAGAATAGAATAGAATAGAATAGAATAGAATAGAATAGAATAGAAATATGGAATAGAATGGAATGGAATGGAATGGAATAGAATAGAATAGAATAGAATAGAAATATGGAATGGAATGGAATGGAATGGAATGGAATAGAATAGAATAGAATAGAAGAGAATAGAATAGAATAGAATAGAATAGAAATATGGAATGGAATGGAAATATGGAATAGAATAGAATAGAATAGAATAGAATAGAAATACGGAATGGAATGGAAATATGGAATAGAATAGAATAGAATAGAGTAGAGTAGAGTAGAGTAGAGTAGAGTAGAGTAGAGTAGAAGAGAAGAGAAGAGAAGAGAAGAGAAGAGAAATATGGAATGGAATGGAATGGAATGGAATGGAATGGAATAGAATAGAATAGAATAGAATAGAATAGAATAGAATAGAATAGAATAGAATAGAATAGAATAGAAGCAGAGGAGAGGAGAGGAGAGGAGAGGAGAAAGAGAGGAGAGGAGAGATGATGGGAGGAGAGGGGAGGGAAGGAGAGGAGAGAAAAGGAGAGAAGAGAAGGAGAGAAGGGGAAAGAGAGGAGAGGGGAGGAGAGGAGAGGGGAAGGGTGGAGAGAATGTAAACTAGACTAGACTAGACTAGACTAGACTAGACTAGACTAGACTAGACTAGACTAGACTAGAATAGAATAGAATAGAATAGAATAGAATAGAATATAACAGAATAACAGAGTTGGAAGGGACCTTGGAGGTCTTCTAGTCCAACCTCCTGCTTAGGCAGGAAACCCTACACCACTTCAGACAAATGGTTATCCAACATCTTCTTAAAAACTTCCAGTGTTGGAGCATTCACAACTTCTGGAGGCAGGTTGTTCCACTGATTAATTGTTCTCACTGTCAGGAAATTTCTCCTTAGTTCTAAGTTGCTTCTCTCCTGGATTAGTTTCCACCCATTGCTTCTTGTCCTGCCCTCAGGTGCTTTGGAGAATAGCTTGACTCCCTCTTCTTTGGGGCAGCCCCTGAGATATTGGAAGACTGCTATCATGTCTCCCCTGGTCCTTCTTTTCATTAAACTAGACATACCCAGTTCCTACAACCTTCCTTTATATTTTAGCCTCTGGGCCCCTAATCCTCTTGGTTGCTCTTCTCTGCACTCTTTCTAGAGTCTCCACATCTCTTTTTACATCGTGGTGACCAAAACTGAATGCAGGATTCCAAGTGTGGCCTTACCAAGGCCTTATAAGGCGGTACTAATACTTTGAGTTAAAAAGAGCGTCTCTCAAAGCTGGCTTTGCAAGGGGGGGCAGGCGGTCTGGTTGATCTCTAGAAGCTTATCTGGGCCGTGTGCTTGCCTGCAAGATGGAACTCCAGTATCCATTTGCAGAAGACAGGAATACATGACAAGGCCCTCAACCTACCCCCGGCCCATCACAAAGACCCCGACTGGCCTCCTTTTCTTGATGTTTCTCGTGGCTCCTGCTGGGTCTGCATCAACTCAGACCCATGGAAGTGTTGGGGTGGGGGTGGGAAACAGCCTGCTCCTATTGGACAGGGCACCCACTGGAGCCCGCCTACTGGTTTTCAGGACCACTCATCCTTTAGCTCTCCTTTCTGCTTAACAAATGGTCCAAACGTTTGGGGCATCCCAGAATATGCCCCTTGAATGTTATTGTTTCTCTGTCACCTTCTAAGCGTCCAGATGCTGCTTGGAGTAATGGTTCAATCCAGCGGTGAAATCTACTTACTTTCCTTACCGGTTCGGAAGTACATGTGTCGCACGCACACCTTCTGTGCATGTGCAAAATCTTCTGTGCATGTGCAAAATCTTCTGCACATGTGCAGAAGGTAAAAAAATTACTTCCTGGTTAAAACCAGGAAGTAATGACACCCAGGCGGCGATCGCTACCGGATCGCCGAACCACAGGGAAAAATCGCTACCGGTTCGACCGATCCGGTCTAATCCGGGAGCATTTCACCCCTGGTTCAATCTATTTTATTTCCACTGATTTGAACTGAGCTGAAAAACGAGAGGAGAAAAGCATCTCTCCCTCCTCTTCCTCAGTCAGCACATCCAGCGTTTCGGCTCCAGACTTCTTGCAGTTTTGGGCACCGCAGAAGGATTTTGTGTCCCAAACTCGATGGCTTTTTTCCTGGCTCTCTGTAGCAGCTGCTCCATGTGGCCCTTTGCTCCTGGCACTCGGGCGATGCGTAAAGCAGTCATGTGAGGGACACAAGGGGATGTGCTGAGGTGTGTGTGTGTGTGTGTAGGGAGGGGTGGATGAGCGCACACCATTCTCCATCCCTTTTGTGTTCCCAGTTCCCAGAAGATTCGGCTCTCCTGTGTCCTGAGCCCTGAATTGTGCTTAGCAAGACCATTCCTTTGGGAAATGCCCAGCTGGGTAACTCTGGATTAGCAAACCTGCCTTCTGTTTGTTTTCGGAATCAAAAGAGCGTTTATTTGGCCAACGAGCAGCAACATTTGATGAAATACAGCACCCAAGTAAAACCAAATAGATGAGATAAAATACTAGCATAACGAAGATAACAAATAAAAATGCAACCTACACTACAACGGTGATGTATCGACTACCTTAGCGAGTGCAGATTTAACATATTATAATCTGAAGTAAAAATAGACATCTAGATAGCACTAGCAATAGTCCTTAGACTTATATACTGCTTTACAGCCCTCTCTAAGCGGTTGAGAGTCAGCCTCTTGTCCCCAACAATCTGGGTCCTTATTTTATGGACCTTGGAAGGATAGACGGCTGAGTCACCTTTGAGCCGGTCAGGATCGAACTGCTGGCAGTGGGCAGAGTTAGCCTGCAATACTGCACTCTAAGCACTGCAGTACCAGGAAGGTAAAGGAGAAAGGAATGAATGAATGAATGAATGAATGAATGAATGAAGGAAGGAAGGAAGGAAGGAAGGAAGGAAGGAATAGCAATAGCACTTAGACTTATATACCGCTTCACAGTGCTTTCCAGCCCGCTCTAAGCTGTTTAGAGTCAGCCTGTTGCTTCAAACAATCTGGGTCCTCGTTTTACTGACCTCGGAAGGATGGACGGCTGAGTCAACCTTGAGCCTGGTGAGATTTGAACTGCCAAATTGCAGGCAGCCGGCAGTCAGCAGAAGTATTGTGCTGTCTTGTTCATAGGTTTCTTACTTAACAATCTGACCATTTGGCAGAAACTTTATCAGCATCAGACCCTCTTGGTTGCCAATTGACTACAAAACCCTTTTCTTGTCCCTTTGCCAACACCAAGTTACTTCACTCACGAGAGTGAGGCTGTGCACACACACACCGGCCCATCATCCACACAGTCCGGTTGCGGCTAGGCCCCGGCCCACAGGTTGGGGACCCCTGAATTAGACCCGATTTTTAGCCCACAACTCCAGAGAGGGCAATATTGATGCAAAAGATGTAAACCCCTGCAACTGGCCAAAGATCATTCAGATTGCAGAATTCAAAGGTCCGAAGGAGTGATAGATCCAGTGGTGGGATTCAAATAATTTAACAACTGGTTCTCTGCCCTAATGACCGGCTGTGTGGGCGTGGCCATGGTGGGCGTGGCCAGGGGGTGTGACAGGCAGCACCTGGCCTCCTGCACCCCCGTGGGAGCAAAAATGGGCTGCGGGGGGGGGGATAAGCCAGCCCTCCATGCCCCATTTTGGGCCTAGTAGGCCACTGAAGCCTCCTGGGACTGAAAATGGGCCGCAGGGGGGTGCTGTTCCCCCTGCGCCCCATTTTGGGCCTAGGAGGCCTCCCTGCATTTACCTGGGAGCCAAAACGGGGTGTGTGTGGACTCCTGGAAGGGGCAGGGCGGGACCAGCAATTTAACTACCGGTTTGTCTGAATTGGCCCGAACCGGCTGAATCCCACCACTGGATAGATGGCGGAATTCCTCTTAAGGTCAGGATTTGAGGTTGCTAGAAGCTTCCAGGCGGTTCTGCCAGCCCAGTGCTGGCCGAGGAGGACCCACGTTGCTCCCTTGGTCTTTCTGTTCCAGGAGAAGCACCATGAGGTACGGCTGGATTACCTGTTGCTGCATCGTATTGCTGCTCCTCGTCCTTTTCAGCGGAACGGCGTCTTCCCGCAGGGCAGGTAGAAGAGGAGGCTCCGGCAAAGGGTCGCCGTCACAAGGAGATGCCCACTCGACGCCGAAAAGCAGCAGCAGCAGCAAACAGAGTCAAGGCGGAGGTGGCCACGGGGCAAAAATAGCCGGCCTGGCCGCAGTGGGCGCAGCGATGGGATACGGCTTGAATTCTCTCGGCAAGTCCCACTATGGCCACAGAGGGCACAGCTCCCCTTTGGGGGGCAGAGAGAAGGGCCTCAATTCCTCGGCGGTGATGGTGAAAGGCCATCTCCACAGCCGGGCTTTGAAGGGGCCTGGCCTCCCCGCCTTCTCCCTGCTGGTGTGTGGCCTCACCACATCCCTCTTCCAGAACTAAAGATGGGCTGTGAGAGCATCAGCCTGGCCAAGGGTTGAGAAGAGGACCCGTTGTGTATCTTGCCCTGTGTTTGCCTTTTTTTTGCGGTGGTGAAGAGATCTCCTCCTTGTGGCTTTTAGAGTGTTGACACGGGGCGGAAAGGCAGACGGCTTTAAAGCATCCCGAACATAACACAACTCTGTCCGAGTGCAGTCCAACCCAGAGTGGGTTAGCTAATAAATATTTATTTTTCTTGCCTCCAGTGTAAAGTTGAGTGTAAGATCCCGTCTCACTGTAAACAGCAGCCTTGCCGGGTAGGATGGGCTGCATGGGAGCGACTGGTCCAAAACCACTTTCAAATCCAAGTTCTGCCTCAAACCTTAATCCCTACCTTGGAGGTCAGATTTAAGAAAATAGCATCTTCTGGAAGAAAAAAAATCTAGATTCTGCCCTCAAGGGAGGCTTGGCCCTGGATTTTGGGTGGAGGAGGAAGCAAACAACATTTCTCACACGGATGGAAAGCATTTGGAGATTTGTGCAGAATCGGGAGCCCACACTTTGTGCATATTGTCACCCAAACATGGATGGCCAGGCCATAATGACAGAAAAAGAGGCAGGTTTTATTCAATGCATGGAACCTTCTAGAAGCACAGACTTCAACTCCCAGAATTCTCAGGAATGGTGAGTGAGAAATTTGGGGAACTGAAAGTCTGTACAGTTGGAAGGTGCCAAGTTTGGGGAAACATTGTCTCGAGATGTATGTAGGGCAGGAGTCAGCAACCTGCAGCTCTGGAGCCACATGTGGCTCTTTCACCCCTCTGCTGCGGCTCCCTGTCACTCAAAATATGCATCACAACTGCCAATGTGCGTCACACGGTTTATTGAACTTTTCAACCCCCAGTAGGCCAACCATGGATAAATCCAAGAAAAGAAAAGTTTAAGAAGAAAACAGAACGTTTAATTCAACTGCATATGCTAGTTTTGTGGCCGCTCAAGAAACAGTCAGGCACGGGAAGGGTTTTGTGGCTCCCGGTGTTTTCTTTTCTGTGGGAAACGGGTCCAAATGGCTCTTTGAGTGTTTAAGGTTGCAGAGCCCTGATGTAGGCTGATGGTCCAATATACCTGCACACACCTGGTTCTGTCCCGCTCTTCTGTTTATTCTCTGAAGGTATGTACATTTCAGGAATTACAGCTATACCTTACCTTAATGGAAATATAATAATAAGGTGGATGAAAATGCCAAATCCAATCTAAACATCTGGCTGATAGGTGAACAACGATAATAACAACCATAATATTACCAGTAGTGATAGGCATCTTGGGTACAACCCCAAAACATCTGGAGCACCATTTAAATACAATCGGCATTGACAAATTCACCATCAGTCAATTGCAAAAGGAAGCTTTAATTGGAACAGCTTACTTCCTGCAAGGATACCTGTAACACCTCAAACATCTACATCTGTCTATCCCAGGTCCTTGGGAAGGATTCGATAGGCGGATATTGTTGCCAAATCCCATCTAAACATCTGGCTGAGTATGTGATGCACCATCAAAACAGAAATTCCATGTCCTAAGCCGTACTTGTGATACAGTAGTAATATTAATAGTATGGAATTTTTAAAACTATTTTCTGACTTTCGCCTCAACAGTTTTTTACAGATGGCCTGTAAAATGTTAGGTTAGGCGGCAAGGAAAATATTAGCAAACATTTGTATCTGGCGGTATATTTTGTCTGCCTATTTTGAAAGGCATAAATGGCTTGGCGTGAAAAAAAACAACACCCCACAATAATAAAAAGTTCTGTTTGTTCTGGTGTTTATTGTGTATGAAAATCCTTCCTGTATATATAAACTGTTCTGTTCCCTTGCCAATCCAAACCCAGCTTTTAATTAGCGCATGTTATCTAAGCTTTTATTCCCAGAGGTGGAGAACAAAATCCCTCAAGGCACATTCACATCTGATCACAACAGTGAATTTAAAGCAATTCTTATGTAAAAAGTATGTTCGGAATGCAAGTAGTTGACAAACTACTATACTAGGGGTCTCCAACCTTGGCAACTTTAAGACTTGTGGATTTCAACTCCCAGAATTCCTCAGCCAGCAACCTTGGCAACTTTAAGACTTGTGGACTTCAACTCCCAGAGTTCCTCAGCAGGCTGAGGAATTCTGGGAGTTGAAGTCCACAAGTCTTAAAGTTGCCAAGGTTGGAGACCCCTGAACTATGTTATAAGCACCGAATTTCAACTTTTGGGGAGCAGAGAAATCAGAGAGAGTTCGCTGGCAAATGATCTGCACAAGGCTGCCCTCTAAAGGCAGAATGAGGTAGAAGCTTACAAATCCACATCCAAGGGCAGATTGATGTTTTTGTGGCCAACTATTGTGGAAACGGTTTTGAGAGGAATTGCCTATTTTCTTAACCAAAAGTTCCTTCAATGGTTCCAGAAACTGCATATATCCATGGAGCAAACTCCTAGTTTTCAGCCGTTTTGGACTTGGGTAACATGATTAGCCACAAATCGTGGTTAAAATACACTTTGAGCTAACCACAGACCTGACCTGGTATTATCTTTTGACTGCCACACTCCAGTAAGATTGTCCTTATTTCGATGCCACACTTTGAGTGGAGTAGGGAAAGCTTAAGGGGGACTGTTATTAAACTTTATTTATTTAAAGTGTGTGTGTAGCAATAGCAATAACACTTAGACTTATATACCGCTTTATATCTTTAAAAATCTGGAACACTGTCCAGTCATAGATAGCAATAGCACTTAGATTTATATACCACTTTACAGTACTTTATAGCCCTCTCTAAGTGGTTTTATAGAATCAGCCTCTTGCCCCCAACAATCTGGGTCCTCATTTTACCGACCTCTGAAGGATGGAAGGCCGAGTCATTCTTGAGCCTGCTTGGAATCGAACTGCCAAATTGCAGGCAGCCGGCAGGCAGCAGAAGTAGCCTGCAGTACCTCACTCTAACCACTGTGCCACCGTGGCGTGTATGTGTGTGTATAGAAATACAGAGAGACTCATTTTGTGTCAGATTGTTTTATTAGAATTTTGTACTAAGTCGCGTAAGGCATTACGTATTTTGATTAGCAATTATGTAGTATTCCAAGTCATAGGCACAAGCTACATATAATCTGTTAGGCTTTGTCACCCATTATCTCCAAGGCTGCTGGCAGGGGCTGGGGACAGAGGCGATAAAAGCAGGACAGGGATTAACAACGGGGCAGCAAGTATCACCGCAGTATAGTTTCTGAGGAAAGAATTTCAAAATTTGCTTCATTTGTAGGCTTACACCGTGACGTCCACTTGCTTCCTCCTACCTCCTACCCCTGGCTCACCATGAATGCCCATCAATCCAGGTTTCTACATGGAAGGAGAGGAGAGGAGAGGAGGAAAAGGAAGAAAACATCACTATACGTGGACCATCCAGACCAGGGATGGGTTCTACTTAACTTTACTACCGGTTTGCAACGGGGCCATGGGCATGCACAGAAGCGTTCTGATGACGTCAGGGTCAGTGGGCGGAGCCTCCCACCAGTTTTACTACCGGTTCTATAGAATTGGTGCGAACCGGGGGCAACCCACCACTGAACCAGACCCAGATACCTTCTCAGCAAGTTCTTGGGTCCTTCACTACTGCTGCCTGCTATATTTTCTCTTCCTCCTGCTATTTCTGAGATCTTGTTCTCAGGAGGCCACACTATCATCACCTTCTGACTGCTGTCACTTACTATAAATCAGGTTTCTGTCGTTTATTTTAAGTGCTTTCCCCGTTTTGCTGTGATCAGTCCATATGCGATGATAACGTGGGAGAAAGAGAGCAGAATGAAAGCCCAAGAATTCTAGACAAGGGAAATTCCGCCTCAGGCAGACATGAAGAAGATGCAAAGGCTTGACGAAGTAATTATGAAAGGACAGAAGGGAAAGGCCCCCCTCCCCACCAGCACCTCCATTCTCTGTGCCAGGACAATAGCAAGATGTAGGGTGGACACTACAGTGTTTCTCAACCATACAAGAGTGGGATTCAGCCGGTTCGGACCAATTCAGGGGAACCGGATGTTAATTTTAATCTGGTTAGCCGAACCGGTAGTTGCAAGGACAGGCTCACGCTGCCCACCCCTCCCCTCCCCTCCCAGGAGTCTCCATGCAGCCCATTTTGGATGCCAGGTAAGTGCAGGAGGCTCTGCGAGGGCAAAAAACGGGCCTACCGGAAGTTCTGGAAGTCCGGAAACGGGCCCGTTTCCAGCCTCCAGAGGGCCTCCGGAGCCCAGGAGTGGCTGTTTTCACCCTCCCCAGAGGCTCAAGGAAAGCCTCCGTGGCCATGGTGCAGGAGGCCAAATAGGGGACCTGCATGGGGACTTTGAAATAGGTGGACATCAACTCCCAGAATTCCCTCCCCAGCCTGCATTGATTTTGGGAGAATTCGGAGAGGTTGAAGGTCACACAACTAAAAATTGCCAAAGATGAGAAACTCTGCTATAGAAGGGGTCTCCCAATCCCCAGGCCACGCCCTGGTACTGAGCCACGGCCCGTTCGGAACTGTGGCATGTGCTGGAAACTGGGGAATGGAAGGATTTATATTCCTCGCAGACAGCTGGTCATTTGCATCCTTTTTAGAGGATAGTTTCCCCACTATCCTGTCAGAGCTGAAGAAGCTTCTTGGATGAGAAGTGAAACGTCTTCAAAGAAAAAACAAAAAAAGTCCAGTTGACTCCTGAAAAAAAGCACCTTTGGGACAACCGTGACTTGGAGGACGGAGAATCTCTACAGACTTTTCGTTCTGAACTATGGGAATTCCTGTCCAGCGTATCTGAAAAGCAGCAGGATATGTGTGTGTGTGTTTGTGTGTGTGTAATCCTGTAGCCACAGGTAAGTTTTCCTGGATGACCTTGTATCTTCTGAGGTTTGGATTGTATCTGGCTCCAATACAGTGGTGGGTTTGCACCGGTTCTATAGAACCGGTAGTAAAATCGGCGGGAGGCTCCGCCCACCGACCCCGACGTCATCAAAACGATAGTAAAGGTAAATAGAACCCACGCCTACTCCAATACCCTCGTCCGCCACTCACCTAAGTGTAGAAGATGGGGATGTGTTTGCAGAGGATGTTGATGGTGGTCCCCAGCCTTGAACGATCCACCTGGGACGTAAGGAATTCTTCCTCTCCTTGCTCTTTCTCTTTCCCCTTTGGCATGAGATGCATGACGGACAACTTGGCCTGCAAGAGAAGACAACATAGCTGGACCCACCCTCTCCTTTGGTTGAAAAGAAGAAACGCTAGGTAGATATGACCACGGGTGGGCTTCAGATCCTTTAACAACGGGTTTGGGTGCCCGGTTGCTGGTGGGCGTGGCCATGGTGGGTGTCGCCTAGTTGGCTGCCTGCCACAGCGGTGTGTGTGTGTGTGTGTTTTTTTGCCCTCCCCAGGCTCCGGAGGCTTTTCTTGAGCCTCCGGGAGGGTGAAAACAGCTTCCCCCAGGGTCCGGAGGCCCTCCGGAGGCCGGAAACAGGCCCGTTTCCAGATTCCTCTGTGCGGCCCCTGCACTTACCTGGAATGATGAACGGGCAGCGGAGAGACTCCTGGGAGGAGAGGGGCAGGGTGGGCGTGGCCAGCCAGGGGTGGCATTTGGGGGTTCGCCGAACCCTGGCAATCCTTGGCTAGAGGATCGCCCGAACCCTGTGGAACCCCGAGGAGCCCACCCCTGGATATGATTCCACAGGCTCCTGCTCAGGATTCTGTGGGACAATCGTTATCTTTTCCTCACTGCAAACTAACTGAGTTTCTCTCCATTAACGCTGAAGTTTGCCATGTTATCTTGGAGCCTTTTCTTCACCTATCAAGGTTCCCATCCTTACCTGGAATTCCTTGAGGAGGGTATCTAGTCCTTGGATATTTTCCTTATCCATCCTGGTGAGGTAACAGGCTTCTTGATGTTCAGGCTTGTAGCCAATCATCAGCTGTGAACAAAGCATTGAGATTCATTTACTCTCAGCTTACTCCTTGAAGTACATTTCTGCAGCACGTACACCAACTGTAAACATTCAGGAAACAAATTTGCCCAAACATTAAATTGCCCTTGGTAAAACATCATTTACTTGTATCTTTTTAGCATCTAATATTGCAATGTTGGTCGTTGTGAAATCTACAGTGCGTTTGCTGCTAAAAGTTATCTAATATTCCTCGGTGCGAATTTAGCAGGTTGGGGCAGAGCCTGAAAATGATTATGCTGGATCAATGACTTGCGGGGTGGAGTCTGGGCAAGTGAATGGAGCTGAGTGTTTACTGGCCGGATGCCCTTCCTGTCGCCAATGTGGAGTTATATTCAGCAGATATATTCTCATCGTGCCCCGAGAGAAAAATATCTGCCTCTACCTAGAATTGAACTCACGGCCTCCTGATTGTGAGGGGGGAGATTCTGAGGGGGGAGATTGTGGCAGGCGGAGCCATATCTGTAGGCACGCGAGCATTGCCCTAGCTCAGCTCCAGTGTGCATGCGTGTGCTGGCCAGCTGATTTTTGGGCCTTCCGGTCCCACCGGAAGTTGGGAAACGGGCCATTTCCGGCCTCCAGAGGGCCTCTGAGGGAGGGGGGGAAGGCCGTTTTCGCCCTCAGGCTCCTAGAAAGCCTCTGGAACCTGGGGAGAGTGAAAACGGGCCTACCGGGCCCACCGTGCCATCGCATGCCAAAAGCGGGCGGACCATGTGGGGATCGCGCGCACATGCGTGGGAGGGCGGGGGCATTGAATTATGAGTGTGGGCACATGCACCCGTGACCCCCCCACTTTTGGTGCGTGACGGCAAAAAGGTTAGCCATCACTGTTCTAGGACATGGCCAAGACTGTAACTGAGCATTATTTTATTTATTTATTTATTTATTTATTTATTTATTTATTTATTTATTTATTTATTTATTTAATTTTTATACCGCCCCCTCTCCCGAAGGACTCGGGGCGGTGAACAGCCAAAATTAAAAACACACAATACAAATATTAAAATACATTAAAACGAAATTAAATTATTATGCAATGATTATTATGCAATGATTATTATGCAATGATAGAGTTGGGTTTCAGAGTCTTGGGGGTGGGAGGGGGCATCACACATGTCATCACACAATGATGCAAATGATGTACTTAGCACCTGCATCGTTTGTACAACCAGACTACCTACAAGACTGCAAAAATGTCGGCAATTTATTTACATAGGGTAGGTTAATCAGTTTCCTCACCTTCAGCCGTGTATTTTTAGCCATACACCACATATAGCAGCGATGGCTAACCTTTTTGCCATCACGTGCCAGGAAGGGGGAGGGCAGGGGAGATTCGCGTGCACGCTTGCCCACACCCATAATTCTATGCACCCCACCCCGTGCATGCGCGCGCAACCCCCCGCCTCCTGCCCCCCTGCTCTTGGCACGTGATGGCCCGTTTTTTTTCCCACCTGGCTCCAGATCCTCTCTATGCCTCTGGGGAGGGCGAAAACAGCCTTCCCCACCTCCTCGGAGGCCTGAAACGGCCCATTTCCCAACTTCCTGTTGGACAGGAAGTGATGTTTTTTGCTGTCCCCAGCCTCCAGAGACTCCCAGAGCTAAGCTGGCATGCCAGGCGACATGTCTCCGTGTGCCACCTGTGGCACGCATGCCATAGGTTCACCATCACGGACATGTAGCTTAGTCTTAGTTCAGCAAACTTTTTGTGATTTGTTTATCAAATCAATAATTGCCCGACTCCAATGGATTTATTGATCTGCCCGGTCTATCCTCAATTATTGGTTGTTCTGTGAACATGTGTCGATTAGCCACAGGTTCACTGAACATTTATTTGTGCCTTGGGGGTTTCTGCATGTCACAGGAGCCCCCCAATACTGACTTCCTCACTTGTCAGAACTGCCACCTTAGTTAAAAGTTCAAGGGAGAATTTCACCTTCAAGAACAAATGGACTTTTTCAAATGTCAACTTTCATGGTTACCCTGGGAAAACTTGTGCATTTGGAAGATCTGGAAATAGTCCTGTTGGTCGCATTCCATGCAATTGTGTTTCTCTCCACGAGCTTGAGAAGAAGGAATCTTCTTCTATTCGGAATCTTCTTAGCCATCCATAGCTCACCATAAATAGTCTCCTTCAGCTTCTCATATTCAGGATAAAGCTGACTATTCCTCCCTCCAGGTTAATACCTGGATTTCTTTCTTTCTTGCCCAGCTGCCACTCACCTTAGCAAAATCATAAATGACCGTGGCTGGGTTGTGGATCCCATCATCCACATAGTAAGTGGCTACTTCCTCCTTATCCATGGAGAACTTCAGCTGGGATTCTTCTCCGTCCAACTCGCCAATGGTCATGTGCAGAAGCTGCATGGGGTAGAAAGGAATCCCTTTTTGGCTCACTGGCGGCAACAATTTCCAGAGTGTTAAATCAGGTGGGAGGCGGTTCGAGACCGGACAGGAGGGGGTGACCCAACCCTTGTGCGTCCTCTTGGCAGCCTCTCGAATGGGAAAGCTGCTCTAACTTAGTGGCTGGGAAGATTGGAAACTTAGAGGGGTGTTTGCTATCGTTAATTATTGAGGTTGTTATATTATTTCAGGTTTTTTTAAGGAACCCACCGGATGGAGAGCAATTTGTGTCACTGCGTTAAGTGTTTGCCAGCTGAGCTTCCATCCTAAGATTTACGGTAGCCTGGCCAGAGAACCTTATCACATCTCTCTAGAGATAAGACTGGTCTTGTGACTGCGCATGTCTACATTCTTTCTTTTCTAACTTCCTGATTTCTTTCTTTTCTTACTTCCTGATTTACGTCTTCCTTTGTCCGGTAACGATGTAGTTAGTTAGTTTGTTTTACTTTTATAATAAAATGTTTCTTAGAATACATTCAGGTTTTCTTTCTTTGAGAGTATACACCATGGAAAACAAGATCCATCCACCTCTAATTAATTACAGTTTCCCCAGGGGGGGGGAACGAGGCTGATTCACGCTTCGACAATTTGTACATGTATCTGAACCGTGATAATCTAAGGGCCGTGCTGGTAAATGCAGAAGAGCCAGCTGTATTGTTGTCTCTGCACTGTTTGCTGCGGAAAGTGGGCTCAGCTTCGCTTTTAAACAGCTCACAAAATCCCTGAAAATATAGCCACCAGCTCTCCTGAGTGGGCGCAAGGCAGCCCCAGAACACACCTGGGTATCTCTGGCTGCAGCTTCCCACGCCTCTCCAGCCAGTTTCTGACTCTCCAGCCAGCCCAGCCCCAGCCCAGTCCCCTACTTACGGCCTCCGTATGCGCCTGGGTGATGTAGAGCCCCATCAGAAGAGCCCCCACGACAACCAGCACCACAAGGCCCACAATCACCAGGACGATCAGGAACCTCTTGATGTTTACAGGGCAGCCGATCATTTTGGGCAGCTGGCACAGAAGCCGCGGGAGGCAGCAGCACAGCTGGCAGCAACAGTCGCAGCTCGGGGGGCAGCAGCAGTCGCAGCTCGGGGGGCAGCAGCAGCAGTTGGGGCAGGAGTCACAGCTGGGGCAGGAGCCACAACCACAGCAGGGGCAGCAGCAACCTGGACAGGAGCTGCAACCTGGACAGGAGCCGCAACCTGGACAGGAACCGCATCCCGGACAAGAGCCACATCCCGGACAGGAGCCGCATCCCGGACAGGAGCCGCATCCTGGACAGGAGCCACAGCCACAGCTAGGGCAGAGACCACAGCAGCCCCCAAGCTCTGGATCTAGGGCATGGTAGGCCTGTGGAGGTAGATGAAAGAGTGGGGAGAGAGAGAGAGGGTGGGGGAGGGAGGGAAGGAAGGTAAGAGAAAGAGAAAGAAAGAAAGAAAAAGAAAGAAAGAAGAAGGAAGCAAGGAAGGAGAGAGAGAGGGAGGGAGGGAAGGAAGGAAAGGAAGAGGGAGAGAGAGAGAGAGAAAAAAGAGATTGATTGATTGATCGATCGATCGATTGATTGATTGATTGATTGATTGATTGATTGATTGATTATGGGAGATCCATGGGAGGGAGAGGAGGGGAGAGTTGGTCTCTGGCACTGCCAGAATGAAAGGGGCTCAGGAAGGAGCCTCCTGGGGACCCAGCTCTCTCCTCTTGCCCTGGTCTCTGCCACTTGTGCCACAACCAACCATTAACTTGGTTGATGGCAAGCAAACTTCCTCTCCCAGTCCATGGCTCCATTCCCTCCCCTCCCCAGCCTTTTGCCCCCACTACACGTACAGTAGCTGCTCTTTTCCAAGACCGCCCCCCCTTCCTCCTAGGCTACAGGGTCTTGGATGCCCACCAAGGGATTTATAAATTGATTTAAGGAATATTTATAAGCTGCCTAAGTCCATCACTACTCTGGGTGGCCTCCAGCATGACCCCAAAAAGTAAGACGCTTTATCACGGTGATTTAACCAGCACAAAGAATCTGGAAACGACAAACAGAAGACTACGAAATCCTAGAAGAACAAATACCAAGAAAAAAACACTATCCAACCAGCTATTTCACCAGGGGTCTCTCCGCAAACACCACCCCAAGCCTTGGCATTAAGAGCAGCTCATTTCAATAGGGTCAGGATGGAGACCATCCAAATCTCTAGGGAAACATTGTCCAGGAGGGTGAATGTTGTGAAGGACAGAGTCACTCAGTGGACACTGCTCCATTGTTGGGACCCAGAGCGGGTCTCCATGAGACCTGGGAGGTCTGTAGGGGAGGACAATTTGTGTGTCTCTGGTGCTGGATTCTCCTTAAATGAGAAGATGCTGCCTGCAGGAATGCCCTGAGATACCTTTTTGGAGCACCAAGGGCTTACTCAGCAAATTGGAAAAACGGGTAACAGACAGGGAAAAACCATCTCTCTAAAACAGGGGTCTCCAACCTTGGCAACTTTAAGAGTTGGGGACTTCATCTCCCAGAATTCCTCAGTCAGCTGGCTGAGGAATTCTGGGAGATGAAGTCCCCAACTCTTAAAGTTGCCAAGGTTGGAGACCCCTGCTCTAAAACATCTAATTGAAACTGGTGGGAGAGATAGAAGAGGCAACCTCCCTCACAACCACTGGAGCTCATCCCAATATTTGCTTGGTCTGAAGATTTCCAAAGCTCTAATATCTATTTCCAAGGTGTAACTCAAGGAATTCGGGGTTCATTCTAACCTCTGAGATAGGAATTATACAGTAGTGGCCAAAATTGTGGAAACCTTTTACGGAAAGTGTATTTTTGAGGTTTGATAACTAATAACACCACTTTTTTGGGGAGTTTCAAGATAATCCTATTCCACTGCTGGAATGGCCTGGGAATAGCCCAGACCTTCACCCAATTGAAAATTGATGGAGCCGACCAAAGAAACTTGTTAGTCAGAAGCAACCCAGCAATAAAACCCAGTTAACAGAAGCCATCATTCAATCTTGGTTTCACATGATAACAGCTGCAGAACTCAAAGACTTGGTTCACTCCATGGGAAGACGTTGTAAGGCCGTCATTCATGCTAAAGGTTACCCAACGAAGGATTAACCGACACGGGGATCATTTTTGTATATCTCGTTTTTTCTACGTGTTTCACTTTTCTTCCTTATACCGTAACTGCTATTCTAATAACAAATCCTTCCTATAAGTTATTGCATTACATTCTTGATTAAATTATCTTTCCATTGATATATAATTTTATGGTACTACCCCCCCCCCCCAAAAAAGTGGTGTTATTAGCTAGTTTTAGAAAATAGACTTTTCCCAAAAGGTTTCCACACCTTTGGCCACTACTGTAACGATGAGCCATCATCAAGAAATCCTGAATAATAATTCCAGCATCTAGAGACAGACAAGTTTTTAATTGGGTTTTTAAGAAGTAGATAGTTGGGTCTTGCTCAGGTGCAGGTCCCAGGTGCTGGGATAATTCAGGCACTTCTTTAAATTAAATAGAGCCTTGGTAGTACAGTGGTCTAAAGCACCCTGTTATTAAGACCAGCTGCCTGCAATTACTGCAGGTTTGAATCTCGCCAAGGCTCAAGGTTGACTCAGCCTTCCATCCTTTCTAAGATAGGTAAATTGAGGACCCAGTTTGTGGGGGCAATAAGCTGATTTTGTATAAATATACAAAAAAAGGATGAAGGCTATTGCTTAGCGCATTGTAAGCCGCCCTGAGTCTCCGGAGAAGGGCGGCATATAAATCAAATTTAAAAAAAATAAAAAAAATAAAAAATAAAAAAAAATTTAAACCTGAGCCTCTGCAATTTGGAAAAAAAGAAAGTACAAAGGGAAGGAAGCATAGTCATGTAGCAAAGAGACTCACGCCAGATGGTGCTTTGAGGAGAGCCTCCGTGGTGACAATTTCTATCTTCTCCTCCATCTCCATCACTGGGCTCTCGCCTCAGCGTGAGGTCTACCCCTCGCCAGTTACTGAAGTGGAAAGAGTCAAAGTTATATATATATATACACACACACCTAGGAAGACTGCTGTAAAGAAAAGGGAGTGGCTTCCCCCCCTCCCCATTTCTCTGGCTATGAGATGGACCTTCTCTTGGTTGGTGGACTTGAGAATTTGATTCTCTGCGCTTCCGTCCTTCTCAGCCAAGTTTCTGAGATGGGGCCAACGTATTGTGAAACACGCACGGCTAAAGGCCTTCTCCTTCAAAGGGCTCTTCATGGAGTTAAGTGGACCCTTGTCCCCAGCTGGATGGTCCTTGTAGTCCAAAAAGTGGCAAACATCAGACCCCGTGAGCCAAATGAAAGCTTTGTGAAGGGCTCTCCGATCCTTATGGTAAGTATACACCCTTGTGGTAAGAAGTGGCCTCTCTCGCCCATCTCTAAAGCTCCCTTCGTTTTGCTGCAGACAATATTATTTTGGGGGATGGATAATCTAATCTCAAGTCCACCAACCAAGAGAAGGTCCATAGTGCATAGTTTTTAAGCAAGCAGATAGCAGAATAACATAGTTGGAACTGGAAGGGACTTTGGAGGTCTTGGAGGCCAACTCCCTGCTGATACATTTCAGACAAGTGACTGTCCAGTCCCTTCTTAAAAGCCTCCAGTGATAGAGCACCACAACTTCTGGTGGCAAGCTGTTCCATTGGTTAATTGTCCTCACTGTTAGGAAGTTCCTCCTTAGTTCTAGGTTGATTCCATCTGTTACTTTTTGCCCTGCCTTCAGGTGCTTCTGAGAATAGGTTGACTCCCTCTTCTCTGTGACACCGTTTTAAATATTGGAAGACTGCTATCATGTCACCTCTAGCCCTTCTCTTTTTTTAAAAAAAGTCTATTCATTCGTTTCAGCCTCCAGTCTCCTAATCATCTTTGGGTTTTTTTTTGTTTTTTTAAAATTTGATTTATATGCCACCCTTCTCCGGAGACTCAGGGCGGCTTACAATGCATTAAGCAATAGCCTTCATACTTTTGTATATTTATACAAAGTCAGCTTATTGCCCCCACAAACTGGGTCCTCATTTCACCTACCTTAGAAAGGATGGAAGGCTGAGTCAACCTTGAGCCTTGGAGAGATTCGAACCTGCAGTAATTGCAGGCAGCTGTGTTAATAACAGGGTGCTTAGACCACTGTACTATCAAGGCTCTTTTGTTGTTCTTCTCTGCACTTTTTCTAGATCCAATATTATTACCATATACTAGTATATTACGTGTAAGTATATTATGTCCACAGTAGTTTGCCTATCCACTAATTTACTAAGTTACTTCATCAAAAAAGGCAATAAGATTTGCCTGATGTGATCTGGGGTAATGTATTTGCAGAGGCACCTGTGGATGTCAAAGAATTAAAGAAGGTGGCCTCAACAGCATGATCAAAGCCCCATGAGACATCGGCTTGGCTTCAGTTGGGCCATCAAAGCTACCATCTTGGTTTATTAACACCTACCCCCGGGGTGAAATCCAGCAGGTTTTGACAGGTTCTGGCGAACCGGTAGTGGAAATTTTGAGCAGTTCGGAGAACCGGCAAATACCACCTCTGGCTGGCCCTGGAGTGGGGAGGGAATGGAGATTTTGCAATATCCTTCCCCTGGAGTGGAGAGGGAATGGGGATTTTGCAGTATCCTTTCTCTGGAGTGGGGTGGGAATGGGGATTTCTCAGTATCCTTCCCCTGCCACACCCACCAAGCCACACCCACAGAACCGGTAGTAAAAAAAATTTGGATTTCACCACTGACCTACCCCCTATGGCCCTGGTGCTCCCCGATACTGAATTCTCACATTCATCTTTAATAATTCAGCAGTGTCAGTCGATGTATTTCCCCCCAAACCCCAAATGTTCTTTTTGCTGTCATCAAAGTTCCACCTTGGGTTTTTTCCCCCATCTTCTGCCTTGCCAGATATTTTTGATAACCCAACTATTTGGACTCTTTTCCCCTTCAAACCTTCTCTCGGTGTCATTGAAACTCCACTTGAAGTTGCCCAGGATGGAGCTGGTCTTTCCACAGAGACCCAGGAGTTGAAAGTATCATTTCCACCTTACACTTCAATCACAAGGGTTTGAGTTGAAGTACTTCAACATTTCCCCCCCCCCCCAATATTTCCTTCCCCAAAGCTGAACACTCAACGCATTGTGATGAGTTGAGTATCGCTTCATAATTTTCTGGCCAGAAATCTTTGCTTTGCTTTGGATGATTTGTAAAAAACTTGAGTTGAATTAGTCTTCAAGGAGACCCTTTTCCAAGAGAAGATTGTTATGAAATAAGAGCTGGATCTGCAATGAAGACAAGTGGGAATTGGTCAATCACAATCATATTGTGCCAAAAGGGTGCCAGAAAAGAGATGGAGTCATGAATATGTGCAGAAAGAACACAGAATGTCCTTAGGTTGAATGTTCCTACTTCTTGAAGGAGCAAGTAGAGGAGGATATAGGGAAAACAGTCATGGTGACACTCACACCAGTACAATTGAAGCATTGCCCTTCTTGTGTATGTAGTATATTGATCACACAATAGTAGCCGCCATCTTGATTTTTTGACTTCATCCTGTAGATACCCCAACTCCAGCTGTGCTATGACTAGTCTTCATTCCGGCCAAGGAAGGTTACTTTTGGGAGGGGCCCCTATTTAACCTCCTCAGGTATCTCAGGAGTTGTTGGTGGTGGAGGACTTAAAAGGTCCTCCACCGTCTTAAAAGGCTCTTTTAAGGCTCTTAAAAGAGCCTTGGTAGCACAGTGGACTAAAGCACTGTTATTAACATCTGCTGCTTGCAATTACTGCAAGTTCAAATCTCACCAGGCTCAAGGTTGACTCAGCCTTCCATCCTTTCTAAGGTAGGTGAAATGAGGACCCAGATTGTGGGGGCAATAAGATGACTTTGTATAAATATACAAAAGTATGAAGGCTATTGCTTAAAAGCATTGTAAGCCGCCCTGAGTCTCCGGAGAAGGGCGGCATATAAATCAAATTTAAAAAAAAACAAACAAAACTATTGTTTGCTCTGGGGAGATGAGACCTGGACAGAATGGTTTAGACTTGGCAGGGGTAGAAACTAGCAGATTACACTCCTTGACTTGAGTGGCAGAATGTCAACCTTGCGAGGTAGTCCAGACATGAAACATACTGGGAAATACTAGCTTTATTGCAAGGTTACAGTAACTGAGTCTTGCAAATCTGAAAGTACCATATTTTTTCGGACTATAAGACACAAATAAATTTACAGAAGGAAAACAAGAAAAAAAAAAGTTTTTGGCCTCTGTTTTCGCCCTCCCCGGGCGCCAGAAGCACTCTGCAGGCCAAAAACGGGTGCGTTTTTGCGGAGCACTGCAGAGTGCTTCTGGGAACCGGGGAGGGCGAAAATGCGACACGCGGAGGGTTCGGGACGCCAAAAATGCCCGTATTCAGTCTATAAGACGCACCTAAATTTTCACCCACTTTTTTTGGCCGGGCGGGGGAAAGGTGCGTCTTATACTCTGAAAAATACGGTACATCTCTCTCCCCTTCTCCATCTTTACAGTTCAAGAAACTAGGTAGGGTCCCTTCTGAGATGTTTGCCACATTCCCCATGTGGGCTTAGACTAATTATCTAATCCCTTCCTAATCTGTGGTTTTTCCTCCTGCCCAGAGGTGGGTTTCAGCAGGTTCTGACCAGTTCTGGAGAACCGGTAGCGGAAATTTTGAGTAGTTCGAAGAACCGGTAAATACCACCTCTGACTGGCCCCGCCTCCATCTATTCTCTGCCTCCCAAGTCCCAGCTGATTGGGAAGAAATGGGGATTTTGCAGTAATCTTCCCCTGGAGTGGGGAGGGAATGGAGATTTTACAGTATCCTTCCCCTGCCACGCCCACCAAGCCACGCCCACAGAACTGGTAGTAAAAAAATTTGAATCCCACCACTGCTTCTGCCTCCCAAGGTCATTCCCACATACCATTCATAGCAGAACCTTATGGTTTTTGTTGGCACCTGCACAAGCATCCAAGAAACGCTAGTTTGTTGGGATTAAATATCCTTTACGTAGTAACTGTACACCAGAGATACTGTGGCTAAATAAATAAATACCTACATTTCCCATTATGAGCACTGAGTGGCCATTAAGTCCTTTTTAACACTCTTAACTCAACCCTTTCATCCCTAATATTCTCTCTGGGTTTTGCAAATTGTTGTACAATTTCCTGTGGTAAGTAATGGTGGGGTGTCCTTTAGAGCAGGGGTCTCCAACCTTGGTCATTTTAAGCCTGGTGGACTTCAACTCCCAGAATTCCCAGCTTTGCTGGCTGGGGAATTCAACTCCCAGAAGCTTTGCTGGCTGGGGAATTCTGGGAGTTGAAGTCCTCCAGGCTTAAAATGACCAAGGTTGGAGACCTGTGCTTTAGAGGTAGCCAAATGTCTCTAGTAGGTAACCAGCACCTGTTCCTCACAAACCATTTGGTAAGTGGTTTTTAATGATTAATTCCATCCCTTTCACACAACCTTCGATCAAGTCTCCTCAAGTCGAAAGTAGATGTCAAAGTGGAATCTCAAGTTGAAGAAGCTCAGGTTGAAACCCCAATTCAGGCCACGTTGTCACTGGACTCTAGTCCTCCTGTTTCCTCCCAGAGGGCTTATGAACCCTGGGGCAGGGCCTGGGGTGGAGGGTAGTCTGCAAGGAGTAAGGCAGGGGTGAAATCCAGCAGGTTCTGACACAGGTTCTGAAGAACCGGCAGCGGAAATTTTGAGTACTTCGGAGAACCACCAAGAGCCTTGGTGGTGCAGCGGACTAAGTGCTGTTATGTAGCACTTAGCTGCCAGCTGCCTGCAATTAGTGCGAGTTCAAATCTCACCAGGCTCAAGGTTGACTCAGCCTTCCATCCTTCTGAGGTAGGTTAACTGAGGACCCGGATTGTGGGGGCAATAAACTGACTTTGTAGAAACACCACTTATGGGGGGGGGGGCAAAAGTCCTAATAAGCAGGTATATACACATGAATGAAGGCTATTGCTATAAGTGCATTGTAAGCTGCCCTGAGTCATCGGAGGAGGGCGACATATAAATTGAACTAATAAATAAATAATAAACCAGCAAATACCACCTCTGGCTGGTCCCAGAGTGGGTGGGAATGGGGATTTTGCAGTATCCTTCCCCCAGGAGCAGGGTGGGAATGGGGATTTTGCAGTATCCTTCCCCTGCCACGCCCACCAAGCCACGCCCACCAAGCCACGTCATGCCTGCCAAGCCACGCCCACAGAACCGGTAGTTAAAAAAAAAACTAGATTTCACAATTGGAGTAAGGATAGTGGCCATCCTTGTGCAATCAAAACCCCATCCGTTGTGAAAGTGTAGCATGCTCTAACAAGAAGCAGGACTAGAAGTTTATGGTTATGACCATCATCTTGACTGCTTTGGCTCTCCATGTTTTAGGTCCTCCCCCCCTCCCCCGTTTGGGAGAATAAAGCATCCGCAGTAAATTCCGCCCCAAATTCTTTGGCCAACACCGGACGTTGTAGAGAGAGGCGAATAGTTGTTAGACGTGTCAGCTCCCTCCTGGATCAGTGCCGTCTCCAGCTCTGGATCTTCATCATTCAGCAGGTTCATTGCCAGTGAGTTCAGGAAGAGGTCAGCCTTCAGAGTCATAAATGATGCAACGAGGGGGGGGGGATAGGTTTTCCCACTGTCAGCAAGGCAGGATGGATGTTCCTAGGCGCCAAATGAACTGGGTGCAATCATCCGTGAGATTCAAGGACAGAAAGCTTCATCGTTGTGTCTCCGGATGGCTTTTGTTCCTCTTGGGAACAGCAATTGCCCTTCAGATGCCTCGGAGGCTGCGGCAACAGTGGCCATGTTCCCGAAAGGAAGAGAGACAAAAACGAAGGGCAGGAACATTAACATTCCTCAACGTTAGCCCCAGGACGGACCCAAAGGAGAACTAAGAACTCCTAATTCTACTAACAAAAGTGGGTCTAGTCAAGGCTATGGTTTTCCCAGTTGCAATGGATGGCTGTGAAAGTTGGACCATAAGGAAGGCTGAGAAAGCCAAAGAATGGAGGCCGTTGAACTCTGGTGCTGGAGAAGACTCCTGCGAGTCCCTTGGACTGCAAGGCCATCCAACCGGTCAGTCCTAGAGGAGATCAACCCTGGCTGCTCTTTAGAAGGCCAGATCCTGAAGATGAAGCTCGAATACTTTGGCCACCGAATGAGAAGGAAGGACTCCCTGGAGAAGAGCCTAATGCTGGGAACGATGGAGGGCAAAAGGAGAAGAAGGGGACGGCAGAGAACGATGGAGTCACTGAAGCAGTCGGCGTGAGCTAAAATGGACTCCAGAGGATGGTAAAAGCATTTTTTCGGCCGAAGAGATTGTAGAAAAAATGCTTTTAAAAGTTTTTTTTTAAAAAAGGGTGGGGTAAGCGAGCGGGGACCGGTTCGGGGGTGTGACCAGCCAATGTTATTACCGGTTCTCCGAACTACTACAAATTTTTACTACCGGTTCTTGCGAACCGGTGTGAACCGGGAGCAACCCACCACTGATGTAGTGAAATAATCTTCCAGCTCCTCTGCATCTTTTTGATAAGCTGGCACCCCCGATTTGCTTTCAGCAGCTTGATTTATCGAGATATGCATCCCAGAACAGTGACTCTGGGAGGCGTAACCACCGAAACAAAACACAACACCCAGGACTTAATATGTTGCACAAAAAGTGTGCAGAGATTTGAGCCAAATGCTGCCTAATATATTTCAACCATTCAACTCCCTGATTTATAATCTGACAACAAAAATGGTCCCAGACTTATTACCTTTTTAAAAAAACATTTTATTATTTTTTCGATGCAATAAAAGTACAGAAAAATCAAAGGAATATAAAAGAAGAGAATAGCAAATAAGGAAAAAAAAAAAAGGAAAAAAGTAAGAAAACATTTATTATTATTTATTAATTCAATTTGTATGCCGCCCCTCTCCGAAGACTCAGGGGCGGCTGAGGATAAACATAGGATTATGATTTCCAAATTGCCATTTTGATTTTCCCACTTTAACTCTTTTTAACCCCGAATGGTCAGGAATCTAAATTGCAAACCACAGAGGGAATTATATTCTCAGAACAAGCCTTGATATACAAATATACAATTGTTTGTTAGGTCAGGCTGCCTTTTCCTTCCGTTGCTTCTGGCAATTAAGGTCAAGAAGGGATGAATTTACAGGATGGGTCCTTTGTCCTTTGTCCTGAGGAACTGAAGAAGCTCCTTGGATGAGAAGTGAAATGCTTCCCAAAAACCGAGAAGGTCCAGTTGCCGGTTGAAAATGCATCTTTGGGACAACCACAAGCTGGATGATCGAGAGCCGACAGGTAGCTGTGTTGCTTGCGATGGTGCTTTTTTCAAGACGCAATTGGACTTTCTTGTGTTTTTCTTTTGAAGACGTTTCGCTTCTCCTCCCAGAAGCTTCTTCAGTTCTGACTGGATGGTGGGGAATGGAAGGATTTATGCTCCTTGCAGACAGCTGGTCATTTGCATCCTTTTAGAGGGTCGTTGAGACACTTGGGAGGTTTATCTGTGTCCTCAGGGTCACCTGAGTGATGCAAATGGGTTTGGAGCCTTCTTGGAACTGCTGAAAGGACTGTCTTGTAGACTGGAGATAGATGATGTCTTATCCTTCTCCTCTGTTGATTATGTCGTATCCCTTCCCCTCCCCTTCCCTTTTCCATTCCCCACCCTCTAGTCAGAGTTGAAGAAGCTTCTTGGATGAGAAGCGAAACGACTTCAAGGAAAAACAAAAAAAGCCCAGTTGCCTCTTGAAAATGCATCTTTGGTTCCACCATGACTTGGATGACGGAGAATCTCTACGGACTTTTAGCTATAAAATTTGGGATGGACATCCTTGGAATGGTGTGGGAGTAGGAATGGATTTCCAGAGGGAAAATTGCAGAGTGCAGGAACTATTTGCACCACTCAGGTGACCCTGAGGATGAAGACAAAGCTCCAAGTTGCCTCAACGACCCTCTAAAAGGAGGCAAATGACCAGAATATAAATCCTTCCATTCCCCACTGTCAGAGCTGAAGAAGCTTTTTGGATGAGAAGTGAAACGTCTTCAAGGAAAAACAAAGAAGTCCAGTTGAAAAAGCACCTTTGGGGCAACCAGGACCTGGATGACTGAGAAGCTCCTTAGATATTTGTTGGTTCCTCACTTCTCCGTCCGCCGCTCTGCCTCTTTCCTCCTGACTCCGTTAAACCCAGTAGACGGGGAGGCTGCTGCAGAGAAGGTTGATGGCAGCTCCCAGTGTTGAACGCTCAGCCGGCAGCGCCGAGAGGTTTTCCATTGGCTTCTCTCTCTGTCCAAGGGGCAGCAGGGGAGGGGGCTTCTGCAAGAGGAAGGGGAAAAAAAAAGATTTGCTCCACCAGGAATGAAACTCAACAGCAAGTAGCTCTTTCCCTTGGTGGCAGAGATGTGTCTCTAGGGCCTTATTCTGGGAACTGCGACTCAAGTTATAACCATTCACTTTGGCGATTGTTCAAAGTTAGTGATGGCACTGGTCCTCGCACTTATGACTGTCGCAGCATCCCCAAAGTCACGCGATCAAAATCCAGTGGCTTGGCAACGAGCATGTGCTTACCACCATTGTTCAGATAGTCCTTGAGTAACAACCAGGGGTGAAATGCTCCCGGTTCGGACCGGATCACCCAATCCAGTAGCGATGGTGGCGGGTGGTTCGGTAGCAAAAATCTCTGCGCCCCCTCACCATGCCCAGCTGAGCCATGCAATCATCAGAGGCTTTTTCTTTTATTTTTAAAAGCATTTTTTCTACAACCTCTTCGGCCGAAAAAATGCTTTTAAAAGTAAAAAAAAAAAGCCTCTGAAGATCACACAACTCAGCTGGGATCGCCAGAGGCTTTTAAAAGCATTTTTTTCTACAACCACTTCGGCCGAAAAAATGCTTTTAAAAGTAAGAAAAAAAAAGCCTCTGACCATCAGGCAACTCAGCTGGAATCGTCAGAGGCTTTTAAAAGCTTTTTTTTTTCCTGCAACCTCTTTGGCTGAAGAGGTTGGAGAAAAAAAAATGCTTTTAAAAGCCTCTGGCGATCCCAGCTGAGTTGCCTGATCGTCAGAGGCTTCTAAAAGCATTTTTTCCTGCAACCTCTTCGGCCGAAGAGGTTGTAGAAAAAATGCTTTTAAAAGTTAAAAAAAAAAAACCTCTGACGATCAGGCAACTCAGCTGGGATCGTCAGAGGCATTTAAAAGCATTTTTTTCTTCGGCCGAAGAGGTTGTAGAAAAAATGCTTTTAAAAGTAAAAAAATAAATAAAATTGGCCATGCCCATCCAGTCACATTAACCCCTCCCACGAGCCACACCCACAGAACTGGTAGTAACAAATTTTACATTTCACCACTGGTTACGACCATTCGTTTAGTGACCAAAGTTACAACGGCAACTGACTATTTTTCACATGATAGTTGCAGTATCCTGGTGATCAAAATTTGAGTGCTATTTTAGTTTGGCTTCCCTTCTGCCCCAAACAGAGTGGGCACTTGGGCTCAATAGCTCTCCCACCCTCCAACCATAGATGCCCTCACTCCCCCCCTTTTTTTCACTCACCTGGACATGCTGGAAGATCCCGATGACGTCATCCAGGCTTTGGATCTCCTTCTGGTTCATTCTGATGACGTAGCAGGACTTCCCTGGCCAGGACCGGTAGCCGATCACCAGCTGTCGAAAGGCAGAGGGTGGAGATGAGCTTGTGATGGCAAGAATCATGTATTTGGGTATCTAACCACAAAGCCTCCTCAGAACATCCCTGCCTGAGGCATCTTTTGCCATAGTTGATTAAAATCCCTTATTATCCCTCTAAGCCAGGGGTGAAATCGACTTACCTTCCCTACCGGTTTGGAAGTGCGCGCGCCATCTGACATTTTACCCTCTGCGCATGCACAGAAGGCTTTGCGCATGTGCACAGGGTTAAAAACCAGGAAGTAATGACATCCAGGCAGGTGGGCGGAGTCTCTTGCTGCCGCCGCTACCAGTTCACCAAAACATGTGCCGCCGGCGCTACAGGTTTGTGCGAGCCGGACAGAACTGGCAGAATTTCACCACTGCTCTAGGCAATAGACTAAACTAGGCTAGACTAGACTAGAAGAATAGAATAGAATAGAATAGAATAGAATAGAATAGAATAGAATAGAATAGAATAGAATAGAATAGAATAGAATAGAATAATATGGAATGGAATGGAATGGAATAAGAATAAGAATAAGAATAGAATAGAATAGAATAGAATAGAATAGAATAGAATAGAATAGAATAGAATAGAATAATATGGAATGGAATGGAATGGAATCGAATGGAAGGGAATGGAATAAGAATAAGAATTAGTATAAGAATAGAATAGAATAGAATAGAATAGAATAGAATAGAATAGAATAGAATAATATGAAATGGAATGGAATGGAATAAGAATAAGAATAAGAATAAGAATAGAATAGAATAGAATAGAATAGAATAGAATAGAATAGAATAGAATAATATGGAATGGAATGGAATGGAATGGAATGGAATGGAATCGAATGGAAGGGAATGGAATAAGAATAAGAATTAGTATAAGAATAGAATAGAATAGAATAGAATAGAATAGAATAGAATAGAATAGAATAATATGAAATGGAATGGAAGGAATGGAATGGAATGGAATAAGAATAAAAATAAGAGTAGAATAGAATAGAATAGAATAGAATTAGAATTAGAATAGAATAGAATAATATGGAATGGAATGGAATGGAATGGAAGGAATGGAATGGAATGGAATGGAATAAGAATAAGAATAAGAATAAGAATAAGAATAAGAATAAGAATAAGAATAAGAATAAGAATAAGAATTAGAATTAGAATAGAATAGAATGGAAGGGAAGGGATTTTTTCCCCACTTTATGCAAAGCAGCAACCAATGTGGGCCAGTCTCTCCTCTGTACAATGAGAATTATTTATCACTGTCATTATTCATTCTCCTGAGTGGTGCAGTGGCCCAGAGGCGGAGCTCTCGCCTCACAATCAGGAGGCTGTGAGTTCGATCCTAGGTGGAGGCAGATATTTCTCTCTCTGGGCACACTGAGAAGATATCTGCTGAATAATATAACTCCGCATTGGCAACAGGAAGGGCATCCGGCCAGTAAACACTCAGCTCCATTCAGTTGCACAAGACTCCACCCGGCAAGGGATTATGGCGTCATTAAAAGAAGAAGATTATTCATTCATTCTCCTCTCTTTAACTGAATTGCAATAGGAGCCTTGGTAGTACAGTGGTTTAAAGCACCCTGTTATTAAGACCAGGTGCCTGCAATTACTGCAGGTTCGAATCTCGCCAAGGCTCAAGGTTGACTCAGCCTTCCATCCTTTCTAAGGTAGGTAAATTGAGGACCCAGTTTGTGGGGGCAATAAGCTGAATACAAAAGGATGAAGGCTATTGCTTAGCGCATTGTAAGCCGCCCTGAGTCTCCGGAGAAGGGCGGCATATAAATCAAATTAAAAAAAAAAAAAGGAAGACCCTCCCCCCAAACTGGGACATATCTTTGCATTGGAGCTTTTCAAGTAGACTCAGAAGAAGATTCCATTGTGTCACAACAAGAAACATTTCAATTCCGAATAGGTGTCAGCCAGCTGCACGAGCAAACCTTTTGGCCAAGAGGAGTGAAGCCAGATAAAGGTGCAGAGCTTACATTGCTGTAATCATAGACCACCGTGGCTGAAGAGCTGAGGTTCATGTGGATGGGAAATATGGCCAGTTTCTCCTTCTGGCTCATGGCCAGGTGCTGGGAGGACCCTTTCCCGTCCAGGCTTTGAATGGTCATTTGCAGGACCTAGGAATCGCCAAGGAGCCAAAGCAAAAGGGAAGAAAAATGGGAATCAGGACTTCCAGAAAGGATGGAATTGGCTGGGTGTCACGCATCTCACTGAACCTTAATCCTGGTTTAAGAAAACCACCTGTTGAGCCAACAATGCCTGTGCTGTCCAGACAAATGACCCACAGCCGTCATGGCGAACCTATGGCACGCGTGCCACAGGTGGCACGCAACGCCATATCTGTGGGCACACGAGCGTTGCCCTAGCTCAGCTCCAGAGCACATGTGCGTGCCAGTCAGCTAATTTTTGGGCCTTCTGGGCCCACCGGAAGTCGGGAAATGGGCTGTTTCTGGCCTCCGGAGGTTCCCGGCGGGGGGTGGGGAGGCTGTTTTCACCCTCCCCAGGCTCCAAGAAAGCTCCTGGAGCCTGGGGAGGGCGAAAAACAGGCCTACCAGGCCCACTGTTCCATCATGTGCCAAAAGAGGGGGGAGCTCAGGGGGTCACGTGCATGTGCGGAGGGGGGGGCACAGGGTGGGGTGCATTGAATTATGGGTATGGACATCTGTGTGCGTGACCCCCCCCCTGCGCTCTCCCCTCTTTTGGCACACAACGGCAAAAAGATTAGCCATCACTGACCCACAGGATGGATTCATACATTAGCTACAGCCTGGCTTGGGTTACCTACTCAGACCAGGGCTGGTACTCACTCAATACCTTTCTCCAGGTGGAAAATGGGAACATGAAGACCTTCCCTTGCAAGTGGGGGCCAAGGATATCTTCACATGACAAGGGGTAGAATGTCAATCTACAATCATGGCCATCGTCCTGATTTTTTTGGGGTGTGTGTGTAGAGATGGCTCGAGTGGGGATGAATGATTATGAGCCTCTCTGGAAATCGCTTCCATAGTTTCATCACTCGTTCGCGATCCCATTGCGGACAGGTAGTAAAGGTAAGTAGAACCCACCCACCCCGTCTTACCGCCTCCGTATGTTTCTCGGTAATGTGCAGCCCCGCCAGGAGGAAAGTCAGGACCACCAGAGCAATCCCCACCACTGCCGTCGCCATGATGAAGAGTTTTCCCCAAGGAAGGTCAGGAGGCTTGGGAGATTCTGTGTAATCCTGCAGGACCAAAAAACAGATGTGAGCGTTCCTCAGCCAACGGTGCTGGATTTCATCTCGGAATCAGAATAGAGCTGGAAGGGACCTCGGAGGTCTTCTAGTCCAGCCCCTATCCCATTTCAGACAAATGGTCGTCCCATCTCTTCTTTAAAAACTTCCAGTGATGGAGGAGCCACAGATTCTGGAGGCAAGCTGGTTAATTGTCCTCAATGTTGGAAAGTTTCTCCTCAATTCCAGGTTGCTTCTCTCCTTGATTAGTTTCCATCCATCGTTTCTTGTCTTGCCTTCTTTGGTGCTTTGGAGAATAAACTAACTTCCCCCTCTTTGTAGGAGCCCCTCAAATACTGGAAGACTGCTATCATATCCCCCTTGGTCCTTCTTTTCTCTAGACTAGCTGTTATGTCTCAAATGATGTAATGAGATAGAACCTCTGCTTTGTGTCCTTTCCAGAAGTCACCTTGAGACAGAAGATATTCTGGGGGGGGGTTGGACTAGATGACCTTCAAGGTCCCTTCCGACTCTGTTACTCTGTTAATCCCTTCTTCCCTTCCCCCAGAGGGGTAATGATCGACAGCTAGGACTCTATTTCCTCCGAGTAAATTAATTGCACATCAACCTACTTCATCATTGATCTCAAGGCTGCCAGATGGTACAGGTAGTCCTTGATTTATAACAGCTTGCTTAGTGACCGTTCTAAGTTACAACGGCACTGAAAAAAGTGACTTATGATTGTTTTTTCACACAATCCCGACAGTCACAGGAGCAAAATCCGGAGGGTTGACAACTGTCTCACATTTATGACGGTTGCAGTGTCCAGGGATCATGTGATCCCAGTTTTTGACCTTCTGACAAGCAAAGTCACTGTGGAAGCCAGATGGACTTCACAATCACTAATTGACTAATTTAACAGTGATTTACTTCGCAAAAGCAGCCAGAAAAGTCGTAACATGGGGCAGATCTCGCTTCACAAATTTCTCATTTAGCGCCATAAATTTTGGGCTCCGTTGCGGTCATTCAATCGAGGACTACCTGCATTCTGGCCATAGACTTGGGGCAACTCTAGGGGTGGCAGGAGAGAAATCAAATTTTTCTGAGGGATGAAAAATGAAAGGGCTGAAAGCAGGGAAGAAAAGTTTTCATAGGCTGTGCCCCCATAATAATTGGCTGAAGAGTTGGGTAACTAGAATTCTCCACCTCTAGAAATGTTTGGATTAGATAAGAAAGACAGAGACGAAGTCAGAGATAAAGAGAAGGAGTGTGGGAAACGAGTAAAAAAAACCCGATAAGAATCGAAGCACTAATGAGGGCAAGAGATGATGGTTAGAAACAATTGCTTTCTAAATGTTAAGGTAGCTTGATTGTAAGTTGGAGAAGCAGAAATAAATTAGTTAGGGGAAATCTGTTTTTCTAAAGAATAAAAGCATAATAGATAGAAAGATTAAAGGCTTATAGAAGTTAGGCTGTTTTAAAATGTATGTTTACATAATATAAAGAGAATTATTTAAATTCGATGCATGTGAAAAAGAACAGTAATATTGTGGTAAATTGGATCAATATGAATGATGCTCAGTTCTAACACTGTTCACACATAATATGGATGTATACTTAAAAATATATATATACAAAAAAAAAAAAAAGAATTCTCCAACTCATTTATCGTAGATTATGGGCTAAATCTAGCTGGCTGTTTCTCTAGCTCACGTCCCATGCATTCTTCCAAGTTAAAGTTGAAAGAACAAAAATTCTTCCCAGGAAGAGTGAAACTCACCGGAGGTGGTTCGGACATGAGGGCCAACTTGTTGCTATCGTCCATCTTGTAATCCCCTTCCATTCCGATCCTTAGCTCTCTAGCTGGACAATGTTCCTTATCCTTCTGGACCACTGAAGGTAGGAAAACCTCTACTTATACTTTGCACCTGATGCTAAATTCCTCCGTGGGGGATTGGTTAGCTCTCCATCCCCATTGCAACTCCTGCTGGCTGGTAGCCAGTCTTGCTTTTAGGGAGTGTTTCTTGCCAAGTCTTCTCCAGGATACTCAAAAAGTGTTATTTGGACATAGGTCCTTCAAGAGTTTCTGAAGAACCTTGTCCAAAAGCAGAAGAACCTTCTAGGAACAAGTGGGCTCTTGTTGTTCCTAAACTTTAAACTCAACTTGTTCTAAAGTCAATCTGGGAAGTACGAAGTCCTCCTCGTTTGCTTTGAAATCACTCCTTGAGAAGTTCTTAAGATGTTTGCTAAAAACACAAAAGCAAGAGCTTCTGAGAACAGCAATAGTATTGAGAGGGCGAGGGCCACGTTATTGGAAAGAAATTTGGAGCCAAAGAGAGGGGTGAGGAGCTGTTGCTCCAGGAGCCCCCACTATCATAGTGTGGGATGCTGGGAATGGAAGTTAAACAGTGCTGGAGAGACACAGATTTGTCACCTTGTGTTATAATAGCAGTCATTCAATTGATGGGAAGCGGGCAGCCCCAGGGGTGAAATCCTGGCGAACTGGTAGTGGAAATTTTGAGCAGTTTGGAGAACTGGCAAATACCACCTCTGGCTGGCCCCAGAGTGGGGAGGGAATAGAGATTTTGCAGTATCCTTCCCTCAGGAATGGGGAGGGAATGGGGATCTTGCAGTATCCTTCCCCTGGAATGGGGAGGGAATGGGGATTTTGCAGTATCCTTCCCCTGGAGTGGGGAGGGAATGGGGATTTTGCAGTATCCTTCCCCTGCCACGCCCACCAAGCCACACCATGCCTACCAAGTGCTGCTGGCTGGGGGATTCTGGGAGTTGAAGTCCACCCATCTACAAGCTATCAAGGTTGGGAAACACTGCATTAATTTATTCATTTCTGCCTATAATTCTATGACACCCAAGTGCAAATTTAACCAGAAAGAAACTCATGGGAATTACATTTTGCTTATGTGCTATTACTAACTTCAGGACTGCACGTTTTAGACTTTCCTGCAAGAAGTTAAATGAAACTTGTAATTCTGAGAGTAAGAAAAAACACACACAGAGGGGAAAAAAAGGCAAAGCTTTGATTGTGCGACGGTGGCAGCCAGCTTGTCGGTTTTCAACACACTCTGGGGGAACCTCTGTCCTTCTATGAACTCTGATATTACAGCACAAGGCGCTTAATTTATTTGAGTGTAGCTTTGTGCAGACGGAACGGTGTCTCGGTCAACCTGGGATTAAAACGGAGTGAAATTTATTGTTCTCCCACCTTTACATCTTGATCTGGCAAAGATGACCCGTGATCTCCTAGCAACGAGAGTAGAACCGTGACCTCCCTGAGGAGTTCGCTCATTCTTCTCTCCCACCCAGCAATGGGGGGTTTGCAGCCTGCCCCCAAAGCACTTAACGTCTGCTTGGCCTTGCCCCAGGAGCCTTTGTGCCCATCTCAGCCCAGCCCTGGGTTGCAAAACACGGATTGCAAAGCTCAAGTCACCCCCTGGCACACTTTGCCCTTTGTTGTCTGGGACACAGCTGTGCCCGGAACAAGAAGTGTTTGTGCCCGTGCCACACGCTGCCCTCCCAGCAGCTCCTGGGCCTCAGTGGACTCAATTCAGCCACCAGCACAATGGAGGAGAGTGGGAAGACGAGCAGCAACAACAATGATTGCAGCCAGAAGCCCAATTCACAATGACCACAAAGGCTGTGGACGAGCTTGTTGGGAAAGGAGCGAAGAAACATCTGGATGTTGCAAGTGGTGTAATCCGTGTCTGTCCCATTCTCCGAGCAGCATCAGAACTTTTCCAGAAGACATTGGCGTGCCAAAATCAGCATGTCAGGTTTCGAGGTCGTCTCAAATAAATTGCATTTCAAACAAAGTCTTTGAAGAAAAACTCCCATTTATTAAGCACGATATTCTAACTCCGACTTCATCGCAGCCAAGACTGACTTCCAGGCCCAAAACCCTCCCTTTCCGTTCCCCACTCCCCTGTACTCATTGGCCATCTTCCAAGTCACTCTACCCCTAATCTACTGCTCCAGCTCAAAGGAATTTCCCCCCTCCCATCCCATCTCCTAGGGGATATTATCTCCAGGGAAAATAAGTAGGTGAAAAGTCAAACGTCCCTTTCCAGACGCCTCCGCCTCTCCTTCTTAAGTCAGCACTAGAGTAAATGCAGCTTGAAGTGCTGACACAGCAAAGGCTTGGGACTGTATGTAAAGATTGGTGAAAATGTTATTTAAGGGAAAGGAGGAGGAGGAGATGAGGCAATAGTGAGATAAAAGGCAGCTTAGCCCACAAAATCAACGGAGGTGTGGAAAATGCCTCAGAAAGGACACCCCTCTTCTGGGAGTTGAAGTCCACCCATCTTCAAGCTACCAAGGTTGAGAAACACTGCATTAAAGGCATCAGCCATATTTCCTGTCCTCCGAGGCCTACAATGGCTAGGCTAATTTAAGAATTAAGGGTGGGGGTGTGTGAGGTGGGTAGAAGGGGGAGGTAAATGCAGGTCATATATGTAGAATGCATGTCATGAAAAGGTTTGCGACCCACAAAAGCTGACGCCTTTTTTTGACTTGTATTTATGACGGCTGCACCTTCATGCGACCAGCTTTTGTGACCTCCCACCCAGCAAAATCAAGGGGCGAAGCCAGATTCATTTAACGATGGTGTGACTCATTTAACAACGGCAGTGATTCGCTTAACAACGGTGGCAAGAAAAGGCTGTAAAATGGGTCCCGAACTCTATTCAACAACTATTTCACATGCCAACAAGAAATTTTGGGCTCGTTCGTGGTCACAAACTGAGAACCACTCGTACCTACGTTAAAAGTGCAATTTGTGTTATTCTCTTTCATGGCATGCGGTATTATGCAAAGCCTAAAAATGTAGTCAGACGTCGCGAGAGAAAGAAATGAAAGGGTTGAATTTAATAAAAAGAGGGAAATCTACCTCAATCTAGTTTAGAACAATTATAACTTTCCATATGATTTGACTCCTTCCCAGCGTCCCCCGTGTCCAATGATGGCTTCTCAAGTGGCCTTTTGTTCTATACCTGTCAAGTTTGAGGTACTCAAGATGCCCACAGAGACTCCAGATTTGGCAAAACGGCTCAGGAGCCCAGAAGATGCATTGTGCAAATCCGTGTTAAGCCCAGGCCAATGACCTGTGCATGGCCCAGGATTAACAGTGGTCCCAGCAACGGCAGAGACGCAGCCCATCATCCTGCACCCAAAATGGGACTTCTCTGCCCCCCCTCAAAGATCAGTATCCAGCTTGTGTGGGTTGCCCCCTCTGCCTGCACCCCATGGCGCCTCTTAGCATCTTTGGCAGCCCTAGGTGGCTCCTTGCATTCCTCAAATTTTGTCTTTGCTCCAAAATTGGGGGGGATGCTCCCCTCCCTCCCTTTTTTTATTACAAATTTATAAATTTTATTAAAACACAAATTAGACATTTGCACAACATACGACATATAAATAAATAGCGTATCCTTTTTTAAGCATTGTTTCATAGTGGTTTTCCATCTGATACTTTATATTTCTTCCCCTTTTTCTTAGTCGAATACTCTTTTTTTCCCACTTCTCCTTTTCTTCTCTTCTTTTTTCCCCTCCTCCTTTTCTTCTCTTCTTTTTTCCCCCTCCTCCTTTTCTTCTCTTCTTTTTCCCCCCTCCTTGTCTTTCCCCCTATAAAGACCTATATATTTTGATTATATCTCTTATATCCCCCTCCCCTTTTACACCACCCCCAGGAGCCCCTGATGCCACGTGCTTCCTTTCCCACCTCCATCCCGATGCCCTCGGGAGTCCCCAGCGCTTCCTTGACCCCCCCTCCTCTCCGCCCCCCCCCACCAGCCCGGGGCTGGCATTTGCAGCCAGCTCCCTCCCTCCCTCCCTCCCTCTCTGGCTGCCACCCCCGCGCCGGGCGGAGAAGCCGAGCGCTGCTCTCTTCTGCAGAGCTTCAGCATCCCGCTCGGCCAGTTGGGCTCCAGCAGCCGCAGCAGCATCCAGCCAGGGTACCCAAAGCTCAGCCGGAGCAGCTGGTGGCATCTGGGCATCATCTGGGCATCATCTGCGCGGAGGAGAAGCGATGGCTGGTTTGCAGCGATGGGGCGAAGGCTTGGCCGCGGGGCGCTTCCTCCTCCTCCTCCTCTCCTTGCTGGGCCTGCTTTGCTGCTGGGGGCCGGTCGCTTCCCGCCGAGCCCCCCGGCCGCCCCCTTGCCCCGCCAGCTGCTCCTGCACCCGCGACACGGCTTTCTGCGTGGACTCCAAGGCGGTGCCCAAGAACCTGGCCCGGGATGTCATTTCCCTGTAAGTGGCCAAGAGGAGTTGGGGTGGGGGTGTGTGGAGGAGGGGGGGGATGAGAGGGGGTCTGAAATGGCATGGGGGTTTCCTGCTTAGCGGGGGGGGGTGGGGGGTCTCTATGGACTTAGGAGACCCCCAAGGTTGCCTTCCAACTCTCTCCCCTTGTGTCTTCTCTTCCTTCTGTTGTCTTCGAATTCTTCTGCGTCTCCCGGGTGTGTATTTTCAGCACCGGGACAACTCCTAGGGAACTGGGGAGGGCGGAGAGAAACTTGGCAGAAAGGAAGGCTCGGCTGCGGGGTGTAAAGAGCGAGGAAGAGGAGGAGGAGGAGAGGGGGGCAGAACAAAAGAGGTGACCCCCACCCCCACCCCCCAAAAAAACATTTCAGGGAGGCGAAAGGGAGATGATTGGGTGGGGCTCCGAATCTAGAAGGCTGGAAGTGGGGAGGATGTATCTTGAGAAGTGGCGGCGGGGGAGACCTTCTCTCCATCCTTTGGGGTGTGTGGGGGGGTAGGACCAGAGATGGTGGCCCATCCCACAGGACAGCATCTTCTTCCCCAGGCGGGTCTCTCCTGCTCCGGATGCGGGACTGAAAAGCGTCTTTGCCCCGCCCGGAGGTGATGCCCAAGTTCTCCTCTCTGGTGGGAGGGGGCAGAATGTGGGTGGGGGGGGTCCCAGCCTTTACTGGATACTGCAGCCCCCCCCCCAGCAACAGAGGGGGACCAGGGCTTCCCAGCCCCCCCTTTTTTTATCTGAGGGAGAAAGAGACCCCCAGGGAGGGATGCCTGCCCACTTCTCGGAGAGATGGAACTGGTTGCTGTTGTGAAGAAGGTGTGGTGGAAAGACATGAGTCACTTGTGTTGTTGTTGTTGTTTTTTTTGGTCAGTCTGTTGCGTGTTTTTGTCACAGCCAACATTCCCTCTGGACACCTCGCTTGTGCGTGTGCTTCTTGTGGATCTGCCTTTCGGTCTGAAAGAGAGAGGGGCACTGCCAGGCTCTAGAACCAGGGATGAAATCCAGCAGGTTCTGACAGGTTCTGGAGAACCAGTAGTGGACATTTTGAGTAGTTCGGAGAACCAGCAAATACCACCTCTGGCTGGCCCCAGAGTGGGGAGGGAATGGGGATCTTTCTTTCTTTCTTTCTTTCTTTCTTTCTTTCTTTCTTTCTTTCTTTCTTTCTTTCTTTCTTTCTTTCTTTCTTTCTTTCTTTCTTTCTTTCTTGGTTCAATTTATATGCCGCCCTTCTCCAGAGACTCAGGGCGGCTTACAATGCGTTAAGCAATAGCCTTCATACTTTTGTATATACCTGCTTAGTAGGGCTTTCGGGCCTCCCCCCAAAGCGGTGTTCTTTTTTATACAAAGTCAGCTTATTGCCCCCACAATCCAGGTCCTCATTTTACCTATGCAAGATGGTGTTTTCTGGGTAGCTTAGATTATTGCTACTTGCTATTTGTCTAAGCTGGGGGCTGGACTAGAAGACCTCCAAGGTCCCTTCCAACTCTGTTATTCTATTCTAGTCTATATTCTAAGATGACTGATCCTCAACTTTTCAAGGGTGAGTAGGAACTATTTTTCAAAAATGCTAAGGATGCGGTGTTTTGTATAAAAAAGAACACCGCTTTGGGGGGGGCAAAAGCCCTACTAAGCAGGTATATACAAAAGTATGAAGGCTATTGCTCAACGCATTGTAAACCGCCCTGAGTCTCCGGAGAAGGGTGGCATATAAATCGAACCAATAAATAAATAAATAAAATTCAATATATCCTGTTTTTCTTCAGTTTGGACCCTGATGCAAAGGAGTTTTAGGAACCCCTCAATATTCAGAATGCTAAACGCCTTCAGGCCAAAATTGCGGCAGCCTCTCCAGCCAAATGCAACCCCACCACCCACCAGAAATTGTTGGGATGCAAGGCGACAGGGCCCACCTGTGGGCCAGCATTAATTTGCTGAAGTGCACTGGGGGCTCCTTGCCAAGCAGGGTTCATGAATCACAGCAGGACAAACAGCATTCAAGGCCCCCTCCCTCTCCACCTCGGGGGTGTCCGAGTGTCGCAGTTTGACAGCCGCAGGACAGAGAGGAGAGCCAGCTTGGTGTGGGGGTGGGAGTGGGGGTGGGGGAGGAGGAACCCCGGAAGGCTTGGGGTGGGGTGGGGGGTCCACAGGGGGTGCTGAAAAGAATCAAGGGGTAAAAGGAGTTACAGGATACCAGAGGAGAAGCATGAAAGATTCGCCAAAAAGTTAATAAGAGTTGAAATTCTAAAATGGGCAAGAGATGACGGATAGATACTGAATATTTTTTCTAACATGGTGGTTATTTTCTTAAGTGTTAGAAAAAAGAAGTAGAAAGCAGAAATTGGGAAAATAGTATTATGTATATTGCAATATAATAGAACATATTATAACTACTACGTAGGCACAAATGTTAGAAGTTGAAAGATGATGATAATGTTTATTTAAATGGTACTATCATTATCAGAATTGGGTGTAAAGTATATTGACCCAGACAATACACTGTCCACCAAGCACTTTTGGATGTAGAAGGAAAAAAAAATCATAAATAAAATTATTTTTAAAAAAAGAATCAAGGAGATGGCTTTAGTTAGAACAAGAGAGTTGGAAGGGAGCTTAGAGGTCTCCTGCTCAATTGGGAGACCCTGTACCATTTCAGACAAAATGGCTGGGACAGTGTGATTGATGTTGGGCTGCCATTTTGACTTATTTGACCCTACCCTGAAGGTAGTCCCAGAAGCTTCCTATATACAGTTGGGGAAATGGGGAGGGGCCAGGGGTGGGTTCTACTTATCTTTACTACCGGTTTGCAACGGGGCCGCACACGCGCATGTGCAGAAGCTTCCTGATGACGTCAAGGTTGGTGGGCGGAGCCTCCCGTCGGTTTTACTACCGGTTCTATAGAACCGGTCTGAACTGGGGACAACTCACCACTGGAGGGGGCACTTCTGCATTCCGGAGGACTCTGGGGTGGGGGGAGCTGTGCCCCCGGAGGTTCCTTCAAGGCGTCCCTATGCAGGTGTTTTGACAGGCACCTGTGTTGTGATATCACACAAATGACGCCAGTGCAATTTCCCCTTTTCCCTCTCGTGAATTTCATGGAATTTTCTGGGAACAATTCAAGAGTTGATTCTTGGATTTTCCCCTATCTTATCATAGACTGGTATTTCCTAGGGCTATATTGATATGAATTATTATTGATTTAAACATTTTTAAATATGATTTTTGAAAATATTTTGAAACATGATTTATGTACATATTTTGAAATATTGCTATTGTGGAGCGCTCGCTTGTTGTTATGGATTTAAACATTATTTATTATTTAAATGTTATGAAATACGAAACGTCAATACTGCTGTTATTTGTTTTAATGCCAACGAGTAACGCTTTAAAATAAGAAATGCTATTAAGCTAACTTCTTTATTTATTATTTCTTTTAGCATAAATACACGGAAAGGTTAATAAATGGTTTACGATTATTAAGCATTACATCTTTTAAATTGAAAAGTTAGCTCGCGAGAGCAGCCAAATTCAGTGAAGTGCTGCCATCTAGCTGGCTAATGTTCCATACGTTTGATGGCTGCAAGTTTTTTGGGAAAAGATTGACCAAGTGTCAGACTTCGATGCTATCTCAAAATAAATGAATTTCCAAACTGCCAATCTTTAAGGAAATCTTCTCTTTATTTGAGCACAGCAACTGGATCATGACTCGATGCGGACAAGACTGACCTTTTGCCCCCCCCAATCCCTCCCTTTCCGATCTCCAATTATCTGCTTCTCATTGGCTATCTTCCAAGTCACTCTCCTGACTTCTTGTCTCGTCATTTCACAGGAATGTCCCCCCCCCACCTTCATTTCTACGGAGACCGGGCTTCAAAGGGATTTAGCAGGCAAAAGTTCAGGGCTTATCTCCCTTCCTATGTCAGCTCTGAGGTGCTGACCACAAGACATTGATATATCTTGATATAGGCTTGCGTTTCCCAAGCTGGCTGTGGACACGGGACACTGTTCTGACCCAGCTCCTCAAACACGACAAACCTCCTGTAGTGGAAGCAATGATTCCTTTATTAGGAACGCCAGCAGCCCCGGGGAAAAGTTTCCCTCTCATGGCTCTTCCTTCCCAAGGATCAGCCCATATATTTCCACTGCTCTCCTCTCCTCTGCCTTCTGAGCATCTGCGCGTCAGGCACTGGGCCCAGCTCTTCCTCCTCTTCCTCATCAGCCATCTCCAGACCTGGGGACTGTTGATTCTGCATCTGAGGGCTGACGGATGGCCAAGGCTCTGCCTCTGTCTTTCTCTCTCTGCCGGCTCCATTCCCTCTTCCCCCTCGGAGCTCTCAGGTTGCCTGGATGCTGGTCCTGACTCCCATGCCTCCTCCTCCTCCTCTTTTGATTTGGCTGCTGGAGGGGCCAGCGGCTGACAGGTCAACAGTGGGCTTCAGACCCCCTGACTGCAAGCAGCCCAACCAGATGGACTGCTCTGGGGTGCCAGGCTCTGCAGCGACTCCCCACTGATTTCTGTCCCCCTCCTCTTTTGCAGGACCCTGATCAACGCAGACTTCAGCGAGTTGAAGGAAGCGGCCTTTGCACATCTTCCGTCCCTGCAGTTCCTGTACGTCTCTCTGCCCATCGGTTGCCTGAAGAGGGGGAACGGGGGCCCGGTGTGTGTGTGTCAGTGCAGAGCCCCCACCAAAGAGCTTCCCCAGGGGAATGCCTGCCTAGGAGCATTTGGCCATGGGATTTTCTTGGGAGCTGGCAGGAGGGCAGAGGTCCCATCTTTTCATACCAAGGGCAGCAAATCTTCCTTTCTGGCGCTACGACATTCTTGGGGACCAGGTTTTTCAACCTTGGCAACTCTCCAATGGATGGACTTCAGCTCCCAGAATTTCCCAGCCAGCCGTTTGGGAGTCGCCAAGGTTGAAAGATGCTCTCCAAGGAGTAAGTACAATTTTGATGGTTTCTAGGACTAGATGTGAGGAGTGGCTTGGGAAACCCTAACTCTCTACCTTTCAGTTTGGGGGTCCCCCTTGAGGCAAGAGTTGGCAAAGCTCTTCCTAAGAACGAGAACCTCTAGCTAAGATTCTGTGCAGTTTGGAGAACCCCCAAATCCCACTCCTGGCTGGGCCCCCCAACCCCTCCCAGGAGTCCCCATGCGACCCGTTTTGGATGCAGGCACGTGCAGGGTGTGCACAGAGGCTAGGGGAGGGTGAAAAACGGGCCTACCAGAAGTTCAGGAAGGGCCTCTGGAGCCTGGGGAGGCCATTTTCACCCTCCCGGAAGCTCGAGGAAAGCCTCTGGAGCCTAGGGAGGACAAAAACACCCCTCCCCCTGCTGTGGTGTGGGAGGCTGACTAGGCCACGCCCACCATGGCCACGCCCATCCAGCAACCGGGCAGAGAATCCCTTGCTAAAATTCTTGAAGCCCACCCCTGAAAACAGGACATGTTTTGGAGAATGGTTGTTGCTGGGTTTTGGTGAATGTGGGTGTGTCCCCCAAAATGTTGTGGTGTGTTACCCTTGAACTCGATATAACAGGTTTGCGGTAACCCTATTTCAAGTAATTTTCCCATTGCAAAAGGCCACTTGGGCTGTCGACTGATGGATTTGTTAACATGAATTCATGTGGCTCTTGAGTTTGTGAAATATTTTGATCGGTTAGTTGGTGGATGGACGGATTGTAATTTTCCATTCATTCTTCTTGCTGGCAGTGCCTGGTTTTTAACATGGCTTTGAATATTTGGTTCGTCTCCACTGATTTCTCTTGCAATCTCCTATGAATGTGCAGAAATTTCAAAGAAGGAGCAGAGGATTAATGGGGTGAGGGAAATCCCCAGGACCCAAACAAATCGCAGGTCCCCCACACTTAAATTCTTATATTTCATTTATGATTAGAAGCTGATTAAATTATTAAAATGTTCATTTATGAGGTCTAAGAGTTCTACCTTTGCAGTGATCAGCTTTAGGATCTGAAGGCAAGGCTTTGCATCAGAGGTGGGTTTCAGCAGGTTCTGACCAGTTCTGGCGAACCGGTAGCGGAAATTTTGAGTAGTTCGGAGAACCGGTAGTACAAAATTCTGACTGGCCCCGCCCCTATCTATTCTCTGCCTCCCAAGTCCCAGTTGATCGGGAGGAAATGGGGATTTTGCAGTATCCTTCTCCTGCCACACCCACCAAGTCAGACCACACCCACCAAGCCACACCCACAGAACCAGTAGTAAAAAAATTTGAAACCCACCACTGCTTTGCATATAGTGGTTTTACAGCCCTGGAGAAGATGCAGCCGTTCTCCAGCTCGGTTGGAGTGGGGCAGGGGCTGATTCTGAAGATGCCCTTCGCCTCCAGATTTTTCCTTTATGCTACACTGCACGTCTCTTAACGATTATCCACGAACTGGCTTTGCCGGTTCAACGCCAAGCATCGCTTGTGTTGTAGTTCAGATAACGTTTGCATATGCCTGAGTTGCTAAGTGGGTCACTTGTTTCCAGAAAGAGCCTAGATTAGGGTGGAGAGAAAGGGATACTGCGGTAGTAAAGAATGAGAGAAAAGGGGGTTGAAAAAGTCACGATGGCAGAGGAATGACTCCACAGAAGCCTCCCTCCTTTTGATGTGTGTCCCCGTGGGGTCTATGCAATGAATATCATTGTACTGAAATAATATACTGTATTGTACTAAAACGGAGCCATCTCTTCGACTCTCTCTATCTCATCTATCTCTCTATCTATCTCTCTATCTCTCTATCTATCTATCTATCCATTCATCCATCCATATCTATTTATCTTTAATTTATCTGTCTGTCTGTCCATCTGTCCGTCCGTCCATCCATATCTATCTATCTATCTATCTATCTATCTATCTATCTATCTATCTATCTATCTATCCATCCATCCATCCATCCATCCATCCATCCATCCATCCATCCATATCTATTTATCTTTAATTTATCTGTCTGTCTGTCTGTCCATCTGTCCGTCCATCCATATCTATCTATCTATCTATCTATCTATCTATCTATCTATCTATCTATCTATCTACCTACCTACCTACCTACCTACCTACCTACCTACCCATCCATCCAATCTGTCTGTCTGTCTATCTATCCATATCTATCTATCTATCTATCTATCCATCCATCCATCCATCCATCCATCCATCCATCCATATCTTCTATCTATCTGTCTGTCTATCTATCTATCTATCTACCTATCTACCATTTATCCATCCATATCTATCTATCTATCTATCTATCTATCTATCTATCTATCTATCTATCTATCTATCTATTTATCTATCTATCTATCCATCCATCCATCCATCCATATCTATTTATCTTTAATTTATTTGTCTGTCTGTCTGTCCATCTGTCCGTCCATCCATATCTATCTATCTATCTATCTATCTATCTATCTATCTATCTATCTATCTATCTATCTATCTACCTACCTACCTACCTACCTACCTACCTACCTACCTATCTACCTACCCATCCATCCAATCTGTCTGTCTGTCTATCTATCCATATCTATCTATCTATCTATCTATCTATCTATCTATCTATCTATCTATCTATCCATCCATCCATCCATCCATCCATCCATCCATCCATCCATCCATCCATATCTTCTATCTATCTGTCTGTCTATCTATCTATCTATCTATCTATCTACCTATCTACCATTTATCCATCCATATCTATCTATCTATCTATCTATCTATCTATCTATCTATCTATCTATCTATCTATCTATCTATCTATCTATCTATCATTCATCTACCTCTCTCTCATCAATCAATCAATCAATCAATCAATCATCCATCTACCTCTCTCTCATCTCTCATCTACCTACCTACCTACCTACCTACCTATCCATGGTGTTGATCTAGCAAAGGCAGTTTGTAGATAATTCTACCTGTATATTTTGTATGACTGAAAAAGCCATGTGAAATACAGCTGCATGATCCAAGCCCCAATTCCTTTTAAGGTGTATCCCAACGTACATTAAAAAAAGGGGGGTGCTTTGATCATGAAATCGGGGCCACTGTCATCACTTTTGGGATACCCCCTCCTTCCAACGTCCTGATATCCTAAAGGGCCTGCTAAGAGTTAAGTAATCCCAGCTAAATGTAAAAATTGAACTGAAATTAAATAAAAATGCAAGATAATTTAAAACAATTCTGCAGTGCTATTTGGGAAACCTTGACCAAAATGTGAGTAGGGTGTTTTGCCTGTCTTAAATTGTCCCCTAGCCAGCTTTAACACTTGTTTCTTCTTCTTTTTTTGTTTCTTGCAGCTTGCTGAATTCCAACAAATTTTCCCTGATCAGAGACAACGCGTTCACGGGCCTTTCTCACCTGCAATACCTGTACGGAATAATGGCAGATTTTCTCCGGTCCTTAGGCAGAGCGTGGGGTGACCTGGGCCAAACTTTTTTGGGTGGTGGTGAGGGGGAGAAATAACACTCTGCACAAGGGCATGGAAACCTCAGGGTTAAAATACGAAGGTCTAGGCTGGAGAAATAGGGAAGAATTACAGGAAGGATCTGGAAGTCACCGACCACACAGACATACCGAAAGAGGCTTAGCAACCTTAGATCTAGCACCATTCCTCTCCCTTCTCAATGACAGCACCTACATCTTCCTCTTCATCATGAGAACGACAGGTGGACACTTCCCCATTAGCATGGGAAGACTCTTCCTCTGGCATAGGCTGACTCCTCTCTGCCTGTAGCAAGACCAACCCTGTTAATAATCTTCTATAGACAAGAGACATGGGTCGCTCTTCCTGCTCCAGTGCTGGGCACCTGCATTCAGGTACCAATTAAATCCTACACTGGATCTTTGCCATGAAGAAAAAAAAATATCCCTGATCAGGGAGAGGGAACATTTTTGTCCTAGGAGTGTTGACTCTGGGCTTCAATATCCCTGCAGGGGCATCTGCTGACTCTGTATTTTAGCCCAGGTGTCATGGAGAGGGGAGATTCTGCTGTGGGTTGGCATCCTCAAAGAAGGAAAGGATGGAAGCTAGGGACTGCGTGTTGAGTGACATTTGGACCTTTTCTTGTGGGAAAACATAGGTGAAAGGGGATTCGTTGTTAGAGGAAAGTGGGTTGGGAGGTGATGGGGGAAATGTAGGTGGGACCTTAACAAAATATGCCCCTTGCCATCTTGTTTTTTGTTTCCTTAGGTTCATCGAGAACAACGACATCCGGACTCTGTCAAAAAACGCCTTTCGTGGGCTGAAGTCCCTGACACATCTGTGAGTTTTCCCTTACACACAGCTCATTTCACGTCTATCTGGCTCAAGAGGCTTTGACTTTCTCCAGAGCCTAAAATCAATCAATCAATCAGAATAGAGCCAGAAGGGACCTTAGAGGTCTTCTAGTCTAACCCCGTGCAATCCAATCCTCTGCTAGTTCCCTAGTGCTCCAATATTTTTTAAAGATATGATACAATGGTTCTGAGATAACATCTGCCAGCTCCTTCAAAACTCTGGGATGTAATCCATCAGGTCCCGGTGATTTATAGTCATCAAGGCCAGACAGATGTTCTCTAAATATTTTCATGCTTATTTTAGTTTTTCTTTTTAGTCTGTCTTTTTACAGTTATGTTGTTTGGTAAGTTGGGTAGGTTTGTGTGAAGACCGATGCAAAGAATGAGTTAAGCAGCTCTGCTTTCTCTCTACTGCATGTAACTTCCTTGCTATCTTCTCTCTTTAGTGGATCGACTGCTTCCTTGACTTTTTTTTTTTGGTTAATTATGTTAAATATTATCTGTTATTTACAATTTTTTATGTCTTGGTAAAAAGTAAATAAATAAATAAAAGCGCCATGGTATCTATCTTCATGGTGATCAAGACCCGAGATGAATTAAGACTTCTGATTGTTGAAATAATTTCTTTGCTTGAGAAGGAGGCTTCTGTTTTGCCACCTCATTTTTAAGGTCTGAGTTTCTCTACCTTGAAAGAGAAGTGGAAAAGAGTGCTTACTTTTCAGTTGTACGATTCTTCACCACTCTTACAAAGGATGAACATTTGCTCATTGAAGTATGTTCCCAAAACACAGTTGCAGTCCTGCCCTGCAAGTCTCCCTTTCCTTGTTCAGTCTTAATGTCAGGAGGATCATGAAATGTTTGGCATAAAATAGTTGTCTCTTTTCTTCTAGATCTTTGGCCAACAACAACCTGCAGACGCTGCCCAGAGATCTCCTGAAGCCTTTGGATATCCTTAGTGATCTGTAAGGCTCTCTGTTGGTTGTGAATGCTATAAAAATAACAGTAATGGCTGTCCATTACATCCAGTACATGGATGTCCATCAGATGAGCAATGTGACATCACCATGCAAATTGCACAAATTACAGAATTTGCACCATTTGTGCAGTGATCGCATGATGCATGCAACATTATTGTGTAATTCCACTATAGCCTGGCTAATTTTTTTCTGGAACTAGAAATTTTTAACCATATGATTGTTAATTTCATTAGTACAACGACCCGAGATAGTTGTAGTTAATGGGAAGGCTTTGGGCGAAACAAGCAAAGTGGGACAATTAAGAGACAAACTTACAAAATCAATTGACGTAAATAATGAATGGACCAGCGGGGAATATGATTTAAACACACACCTATTATTTTTCTACTGAAACCACAGAGAAGAGAATATATATTACCTACCCTCTGGAATCAGTTGCCCCCAGAGATAAGGAGAATCCATGACCTCAGTGCCTTCCGCCGTGCCCTTAAAACTCACTTTTTCCAGCAAGCCGGGCTGGCTTAAGAAGAAATTTTTAAATGTTTTTAATTGGTTTGTGATTTTTAATTTTTGGGCCAAATTTATACATATTTTAACCGTTTTTTAATATTTGTATTTTATGTTCTTAATTCTGGCTGTACACTGCCCTGCAATACTGCACTCTAACCACTGCGCCACCATGGCTCAATATATTTAATTGGAATTGGAAATAAAATAAAATAAATATATTGAGCCATGGTGGCGCAGTGGTTAGAGTGCAGTATTGCAGGCTACTCTGCCGGCTGCCTGCAATCTGGCAGTTCAAATCTCAACAGGCTCAAGGTTGACTCAGCCTTCCATCTTTCTGAAGTGGGTAAAATGAGGACCCAGATTATTGTGGGCAAGAGGCTGATTCTGTAAAACCGCTTAGAGAGGGCTGCAAAGTACTGTAAAGCAGTATATCAATCTAAGTGCTATTGCTATCTATGGCTGGACAGTGTTCCAGATTTTTAAAGATATAAGTTGCACACTTCCTCAGCCCAATTCCATATCAATTAAGAGAATAATAAATTGGAAGTGAGACAATGGGAGCTGAATTCCCATTTCCTCAGCGGGCACCCGAGCAGGGAATAGGGCCAGAAAACATTTGAGTTCATTGGCTACAGATAGAGACTTTTCAGATATGTAACAGGATGCTCCATACCTTAATTTGCGTAACATAAAACGTTCCATAAAAAATGGACAGTATTGGGCTATATTATGAATTGCAGATCATTTTCTGTCCTCATTTTCTGCTGATTATCAGGAATCATCTTAACTTTTTTTGAGGCTGGAACATTCCCCAAGGGGACGTGGTGGCTCAGTGGCTAAGATGCTGAGCTTGTCGATCGAAAGGTTGGCAGTTCAGCGGTTCGAATCCCTAGTGCCGCATAATGGGGTGAGCTCCTCTTACTTGTCCCAACTTCTGCCAACCTAGCAGTTCGAAAGCACATAAAAAATGCAAGTAGAAAAATAGGGACCACCTTTGGTGGGAAGGGAACAGCGTTCCGTGCGCCTTTGGCATTGAGTCATGCCGGCCACATGACCACAGAGACGTCTTCGGACAGCGCTGGCTCTTCGGCTTTGAAACGGAGATGAGCACTGCCCCCTAGAGTTGGGAATGACTAGCACGCAACTGTGCATGTGGTTTAGCTTGTATTGACTATCCAAACAATGAAAGGTTTATGGTTCCAAACACAAGCGCAGCATATGGATTAATTCCGAAAAAGCAAGTGGTGGGAAGGCCCCACACCAAAGAGGAAGATACTAGAACTGAATCTACATTTGTAGTTCTTCCATGAGAGAACTGACTCCCATTTCCACACTTGCATTTCGAACCACTTTCTTTTGAGGACTACAGGGCCTAGAGCTGAGATGGAGAAGTTCAATGACAGTCCCCAAATTTTCCATCCTCACAGAGACCTTCGGGGCAATTCTTTGACTTGTGATTGCAAGATCAAATGGCTGGTAGAATGGATGGAGAACACCAATGCAAGCATGCCTGCTGTTTTCTGTGGTGGTCCTCCACAGTACCAAGGCCAGAAGATCCGAGAACTTCCTCTAAAGAATTTCGATTGTATTACTACAGGTAGGAACGGGTGTCTTTGTGCAGCTGTCTAAGAAATGGTATCAGAACTCCTCAATTAGGTCAACATTTGATCGATCAAATTTACATACATGTTTTCCAGCTACTTCTGGGGCTTAGGATGAAGTTGCCTCAATTCCCTTGACAACTTCCAAACATTTATAACTTAAGGTTATCTAGTAAGATGAGAAAGGGACGTGGTGGCTCAGTGGCTAAGACGCTGAGCTTGTTGATCGAAAGGTCGGCAGTTCAGCGATTCGAATCCCTCGTGCCGTGTAACGGGGTGAGCTCCTGTTACTTGTCCCAGCCTCCCAGTTCGAAAGCACGTAAAAAATGCAAGTAGAAAAATAGGGACCACCTTTGGTGGGAAGGGAACAGCGTTCCGTGCGCCTTTGGCGTTGAGTCATGCCGGCCACATGACCACGGAGACGTCTTCGGACAGCGCTGGCTCTTCGGCTTTGAAACAGAGATGAGCACCGCCCCCTAGAGTTGGGAACGACTAGTACATAGGTGCGAGGGGGAACCTTTATCTTTAGTAAGATAAGAAGTTACTGGTGCAAACTTTTCCTATTTCACAGGCATAGGGGTGGATTTGTTTGTAAAATTACAAGATTTGGATTAGTTAACTTAAAAAGTATTATTGATGTTATCTGACACATTTTCAGCGAGGCTGCTGGAATTTCTAAAAAAGAAGAAGATTGCATATATAAAGGAGCTGCAGGTGCCAAAATTCACCTTGCAATCAGCTGATATTTCAAATATAGTACATCAAGGCCAAATTACATTCTAATAAAGGACATTATCTTATTTTGAAATTGTTATTATGTGCTATGTAAAGAGGCTTTTCAGGCATTAACGTTAAAAGGCACTAATGTTTACCAGGAAAAAATACTTTTCAGTCTGAAATAATAAATAGCTTTGATGAAGTCTTCTTTTTTTAAATATTTGTTGTGTTGATTTATTGTAAAAACCACATAAATTTACAACCCTTGTAATTGGCCAAAAGTCATCATATATTTATTAAGTAAAAAGGAAGGAAATGACTGCATAATAAAATTGACAAATATTTTAAAAAAACATCTATGGTGAATGCTCCTGCATGGAGAAGATTCTTGGATGGAAAGTGTATTTTGTGGTTCTGACATCTCGATTGTAAATTCCTCCAGGCTTTACAGGGACCCTCTAAACATGATTGGTTCTCCTCCTCCTCTTCCCCCCAGACTTCGTGGTGCATCAGGTGCTGCCTTTCCAGTCCGTGTCTGCTGAGCCCTTCACCTATTCCAGTGACCTCTACGTGGCTCTGGCCCAGCCAAGTTCCAGCAGCTGTACCATCCTGAAGTGGGACTACGTAGAGCGCAAACTGCGGGATTTTGACCGCATCCCTGGTAAAGCACACCTGCAGGGCAAAAGGGGAAAAGCCATGGATTTCCATTGCTCTCCTCTCCTCTGCCTTCTGCGCATCCGTGCCAGGGGCGGGTTTCAAAACCCATCACTATTGGTTTGCTCATGGGTGCGCGTGCATGCTTGCGCGTGTGCTCGATGCTTCTGTGCATTCTCTCTCTCTCTCTGTTTTGTCCCCGTCCCACACACGCACCCCCCACAGACATCCTGGAGTTAATAAGCCACACTACAAAGTCTTTGAAGATAAAGCTGACAGCAACCCAGTGGCTAGCTGCCAATTCAGACTTTACTCACACAAAACAAAGATTAGACTGCAAGCATTCCGATAAAGCAGGCAAAGTTTCAGCAATACAAGGAGTAGTCCAAATGCAGTCCGACAAGGCAGGCAGAAGTCCAGTAACGCAGAGATCATGGATTATTTCTAGTTTTTGCTCATCACAAACTGAACCGGCCACCACACCCACATTTATACCCTGTGGGGTGTGGTCCAGTGACTCAACTAATCTCTGGCGGCCGACAGGCCACAACACACAAGCTGCACAATGCCACAGTAACAATGCTTTCTCTCTCGTTTCTCTCTTGCAGCTCACTCCGCCGTTTACTGCAAACCAATTGTGGTAGAATCCCACCTGTACGTTGTGGTGGCTCAGCTTTTTGGAGGCTCTTACATTTACCGCTGGGACACCAACATCGACAAGTTCATTAAGATCCAAGATATAGACAGCCAGAAGATCCGGAAGCCCAATGACATCGAGGCCTTCCAGATCGATGGCGAGTGGTTCTTTGTCATCGCCGACAGCTCCAAGGCAGGCTCCACCAGCCTCTATCGCTGGAACCAGAATGGCTTCTATCCCCATCAGGACCTGCATTCGTGGCATCGGGACACAGATGTGGAGTACCTGGAGGTTGATGGGAAACCCCGGCTGATCATCTCCAGCAGCTCCCAGGCCCCTATCATCTACCAGTGGAACCGCTCCCAGAAGCAGTTTGCTCACTGGGGGGATGTTGCAGAAGTGCTGGATGTCCAGATGGTCAAGCATTTCCAGATGAAGAAAGACAACTACTTATGCCTGAGCCGCTACATCGGAGATTCCAAGGTGGTCAGGTGGGAAGGGCTGCGATTCACAGAGGTGCAGACTCTGCCCTCCCGAGGCTCCATGGTGATGGAGCCTTTCCAGATATCTCAGCAACTTTACATGGCTTTGGGGAGTGACTTCTCCTTTACCCACATCTACCTTTGGGATGAAGACAAGCAAAAGTTTGTGAAGTTTCAGGAACTGTCTGTCCAAGCTCCACGAGCTTTCCAGCCCATCCCTTTGGAGGCCATGAGTGTCCTCCTAGCCCCCAGCTTCAAGGGGAACACACTGGTTTACAAGCATATTGTCGTAGACCTCAGCTTGTAGGAGAGGGATGAATATTTCCTCCTCACTTCTCCCCAACAGGCACCACACCAGCCCTCCTATTCTGCTGAAACACTTGCAGCATTCAGTGGCAACTGGGCAGAGTCATCATTGGGACACAGTTACTGATGCTCTCTTTTATTCGACTGTTCCTTCTGTTTCTCGTAAACATAAAAGAATAGGAAAGGATCTTATCAGCTTGGGGATATTTTGCAAGAGCCCTGGATTCATTGCCTTTGAGACCGTGCAACGAAAACACATTTCTTCAGCGAGGCCCAAATTTAGTTGCCCAAGTGTGAGACCACAAGAGTTGCACATAAATTTACCCATAGAGACACACACTAATGTATTCTCACAGCATATGCTATTTTCACTAGTATATCCTCACAGCTATGAAAATGACTTTTGGAGGCGTTCCTCCAAAGACTGCATGAATTGGCATCCTAGGTAGCAATTGGTTTCCTTCAGATTAATTACAAAAGGCTTCCACATTATATTTTAATCTGAAATCGTTATGTTTTGTTTATTTGTGTTTACGGGCCACCACCGTCACTTTCATCAAATTTACAACATTGTAATGTTTCCTTCACCTTTCCTGCTTCTAAAAGTTGTTTTTAGGCGGCAATGGAGAGATACTTCATAAAAATTAACTTTCACTTAGCGGCTGGTTCGCTTAAAGACTGGGTTCCAGGTCCCGTCTGTGATCGCTAAATGAGGACAGCCAGGATGAAGCATTCACATCCATTCATCTGTCTGTTTTGGAGGGTGTGTGTGGTGGGGGTGGTACCAAGATTTAGGGTGTCTAGTTGAGCTCTACCACCTTCCCTTTTCATTTCATAAAACTTACACAATTACCTTTCCAAATGCCATCCAAGCAAGATGGTTTTTATAAAAAGCATGTGATGATTTGGGCTACATTTTCCTGCCTACTTTAAAAATATTAAATGGTTCTAAACAAAAGAAGTTTTGATCTTCAATTGAAAATGGAAACCGAATAAAATCCTGTCCATGCCTCCTCAGAAAAATGTCCCCTTGCATATTTTTTGAAGATGTCTTATATTCAAGTCAGTCCCCCCGTTTCCATCCACAGTTTGTACCTGCAGATGTAGGTAAAGGAAGCAAGAGGGGTCCAGCCCCTACTTCTAGATCCACAGGCAGATTTCTGGAGAAGAGATAGCAATTCTTCTACAGATTTATATCTTGGGTCTTATATTCCAATTAAGTATTCGAATCCTGGGGAAGGAATGTACCTGGCTAATTCGAGGATCACCTTTCCACTCTGACCTACAACTACAAGTAATGAGAAAAATCCTCCTCTTAAGGCAGAACTTTTGTCATTAAATGTCATTAATTTCTGTCAATACCTTTATTTTAACTTCATCCTTAAACTGCTTTGTGTCTAAATCTTTCTGTAAAGATTACGGATAAGTCTGTAGACTGTACACATAATACTGGGTAAGAGAATTCAAAAATGATGCCAATATATTTTTTAGTTTTGCCTGATGCCCAGGTGGGAAGAGAGGCATCGGTTCTTCTGCTCTCCTCATCCATCCCTTGCCACAAACTCTGGGGCTATTGTGAAAACTGGTTGAGTTGCACTGTTGATTCCCTTGGACCACAAGACGTGCAGGTTCCTTTAACCTTTTGGGCTTTCCCACCTCAGGAGATGAGATGCAGCCGATGTACTGTTCAAAAAAAGACACTCTAATCCATCCTCATCCTGTATCTGTAGCATTGGCTTCATGAGGACAGGGCGCAGTCGGTGCTTTTTCAGTTTTAGTTGGGTGAGCTAAGAGATACACCTGTTCAGGTGACACGTTCAGGTGTGGAAGGGACCATGAGGAGACAGGTGGGCAGTCCTTCCCTCTCCAGGCTGTGAATGGGCAGCAAGAAGTCCTTGCGGACAGGTGAAGCTTAACAGGGAGGAGCCCTTCACTGGTGGGGTGTGCTATGGTCTCCATCCAAATATGTCCTCTGGTCAGGTTGGTCAGGGAATTGCGCAGCCGGTGTGCAAGTGGAATCAGAGACATTGACACAAATTTTATGTGAATAAATGTATTTACAGGAGGCAAACGGGAGCATCGTCAGGTAAATCAACACAACGGGAACATCATGAGGTAAATCACAGACCGCACACACAGCACACAGGAAAAAGGCGGGAAACAAGGAAACTCCCCCTTCACTCCCACAGCAACCAATAACAGCTCAGATTCCCTCATGCAGTGGCCAGAAAAAACCAAGAAAATGGTTTTTGTTCCTTTTTCTTTCAGCATCTTATATGATGTTTATATTTTGTAAATTCTCAATATATTCCTTCTTTTTTCTTTCTTTTCAGTTATGCAATAACATCTTTTTAAAAAAATTAAAAGAAGTTATATATTCTTGTAGGGGGAAAAAAACTCTACTGCTGATAATAAATCACCATATCCTGTATTATTTCATTTATTAGATTTCTATATTATACCGTATATTCAACTCCAATTTCTTTCTTTTTTCCTCTCTCAGTTATAGCTGTTTTCAGCCACAAGAGGAGGCCAAAGATTCAAAAACAAGAGAAATAAATAGCTTCTTTTAAGCTTGGTTCCTAAAATTGTCTGGGTGGGGAATCTCATCGATTCTCTTCCAGAAAAATAGCAGAGCAAGGAAGCAGAAACAAATAAACCTTTTGCAATGTTTCATCAAAACACAGTGAGAAATCCTTGAGGACCCAACCCTTTTAAAGAAAATATTGGCAACTGGGGCTGTTCCCAACTGGGCAAGTTTGAAGATTGCAACAGCCCTTTGTGGGTGAGAGTACCGGCAGTTGAAGGATTTTGGAGTATTGTCAACTCATCGAAAGCTTTTAGCACCTCTCTTTTTTTTGTCTTCCTTTAAAGAAAAGGTTTTGCACCAGATGTTGGATGGTTATGTACTGGAATATGGGATGTGGTGATGTAGAAGTGATAAGTGAGGACATATTTTTTTCCCCTGATTCTTAAAAATCTGGAGCCAGATACTATGGTAGAGAGCCAGCAGTGGTTAAGACACTGGGCTAGAAATCAGGAGATTGTCAGGCTTGTCACAACTTGGATGTTTAGGAAAGAAAGACCCTTGACTCCATTTCTTTGAAATGAAAGGTTCTTTTAATAAAGTCAAGCAGTTACAGCGTAAGCAAAGCTGGATCTGAATATTCCCCGTGCAAAGTTTGCAAATTCCCCCTTGGCCAGTCCATCAGTGTCCAATAGCATTCGCTTTTGATGCTTTGGGAACAACTTTGGCGCCTTTTTGGTATAGTTTCACATTCCGTTCTCAGGCTCCATCCTTGATTGGCCAGTTTATTCCGGATCGACATCTCTGGTTCCTGTCATTTTTTTTTTTTAATTTTGATTTATATGCCGCCCATCTCCGAAGACTCAGGGCGGCTTACAATGTGCTCAGCAATAGCCTTCATCCTTTTGTATATTTTATACAAAGTCAGCTTATTGCCCCCACAATCTGGGTCCTCATTTTACCTACCTTTGAAAGGATGGAAGGCTGAGTCAACCTTGAGCCTTGGCGAGATTCGAACCCTGCAGTAATTGCAGGCAGCTGGTCTTAATAACCAGCTTAATAACAGGGTGCCTTAAACCCCTGTACTACCAAGGCTCTTTTGTCTTTCCCTTCCTTTTTACTGTCCATTCCCATGCCCATTCGTTACTTTCTCAATTCCTCCCCCTTGCATTTTAGGGCAGGATGCCAGCGAAGTCATGTATGCTGAAGATGATAGGCCTGACATTGACGGTGAGTTCGAGTCTCGCCTTTGGCATGAAGCCAATTGGGTTCTTGATCTTGATCTGTCCTTCTCTCTCAGCCCTAAGAAGCTGCCGAAAGCAAACCACTTCCAAAATCTTGCCGACTGCAGGGACTTGTCCAGGCAATTGCCAGGAATCAAAAACTGACTTTAAGACACCCACACCCACAAACACAATGGTAGAAAACCCTAGGAGCTTCAGATGTATCCAAGTGGGCGATATCACCAAGACAGATAAGCACTTGGCTACAAGCCTCCGGATGCATAAGATCTTAACTGGCAAGTCTCTACTGGCTTTTGAGAAGGTTGGTGTCTCACCCATATTTTCTTGTTTAGCTGCAGCTGTTTCTAGGATGTGGGTGATCCACCCGGCATAGGCGGAAGCTGAGATCGGAATCACGCAACCAGATTACTCCTCGAGATAATCCACGGACGTGAAAGTTGGACTTTGAAGAAGCCCCAAAGGGAAAGTATTGACACCTCTGAACATTGGTGTTGGAGAAGACTCCTGAGAAGATACCAGCATAGTGGACAGCCAAGAAAACAAGCTCATGGATCATTGAATAAATTCTCCCAGACTTCATCTTGGAGGCCCAGATGGTCAAGCTCAGATTATCCTACTTTAGACACCTTGTGTGAAGACCCAGCTCTCTGGAGAAGGCTCTGATGCTGGGAAGGATGAAAGGAAAGAGGAGAGGAGGACAGCCAGCAGCAAAGTAGATTAACTCACTTTCAGTGGCATTGAATGCACCATTGGAAAACCTAAAGGACCAGATGAGGGAAAAGATCTATGAGATCATTGAGAGCCAAATGCTACTTCATGACAGATCCTGAACAAAAGATCAGCAACAAAAGAACACTCAACGTGGAGTCCCAATTTAGAAACAACATCATTCTAATTAAGATGTATTTTTAGGATTACACTTCCAACAGTGTGAGCGTGTCTGTTGTGTAAAATTGCCTGCCTGTTTTGGTTTTGCTCTTCTTCACTTCTCAAGGGAGGAAGGACGGAGGAAGGAGGGAAGGAAGGAAGGATGGGGGAGGGAGGGAGGAAGGAAGGATGGGGGAGGGAGGGAGAGAAGAGGGATGGAAGGAAGGATGGGGGAGGGAGGGAGACAGGAAGAAAGGACAGAGGGAGGGAGAGAAGAGGGATGGAAGGAAGGATGGGGGAGGGAGGGAGACAGGAAGAAAGGACAGAGGGAGGGAGAGAAGAGGGACAGAAGGAAGGATGGAGGAGGGAGAGGAAGGAAGGAAGAATCTGTTTGGCGGTTTTCTGCAGAAGTGCCATTCCCTATTTCCTCCATGTCCCCTTTGAACAACTTGGGGAGAGAAATGACTCACAGCATACAACCAGAGAGTACCAATCTGGCACTTCATGAGACGTATGGAAGCCCTGGAGACTGGCACCCCCACCCTTTTCCATGTACATTTCCTCCGTGACCCCAACACTGCTGGACGGGATGTGAGGGATGCAAGCCAGCTCAGATCATCTCCACCACCACCGGCCCAAACCAACATCTGGCTGCCTCTCCCTCCTCCCTCCGGCCTGCTTATTTTTTCCCCAACCAAGTCAGCTGCTGCCATCTTCCCCAAAATATGGGACCCCCCAGGGATAAAGCAGAGGGGCAGAGACACAAATTGGGGACGAGCCCTTGAAGGGCTCCTGGAGGGAAAAACCCAGCTTCACTCTTTACTCCCTTCTACCCGGTGCGGTGGCCCCACCCTGCTCCATCCCACGAGCTGGAAAGCAGCACGAAGGGCCTTGTCATCAGGAGGCATCAAACCTGTCCGGCCGGTTTTTGTGTCTTCCTCCCCCCCCACCCTTCCCCAAACTTCTTTGGAAGTGGAAGCTGTTCGGCAGGAGGTAGACTTGCTCAGTGGAAGGTGGAGAAGCACCCGGCAGAAGTGGTCCTAAGCACTCTTCTTCTTCTTGTTGTCTTCTCCTGGGCAAGCTGGACTTGGGGCCTGGAAGAAGATCTACAGGGCTGGAAAAGCTGGTTCCTCTGGTTGGTTGGCAGGAAGGAAGAAAAGGCCTTGCTTTCCCCAGGGTCCTCTACCTTGCTAGAGTGTCTGGGGATAAGGCCCCCTTGTGAAACAAAGCTAGTCTTGGACCCTCCTGGAGTCTGGAATGGGACATGTGCTCCTCTTCTTCCTGGCCCTTGCCTTTGTCCACCGAGATTTGGTCCACTCACAGCAGTGCTCCTCAGAAGGAAACCTTCTCTTGATCCTCCAGTTTGCCGATGTGGGTGCTGATCAGCGTATTCCTGCTCAACACCAACCTCCTGGACCTCTGGATCCCCTCTATCACCTTGTCCACAGTTACCTGGATGTGGTCCAACAAAACCCTTTCCCTACAGGTAAGTCACTCTTCGTCTTGTTGATAGGTTTGGTCCGAGTGCTCTGAATGGGGGGTGGGATGGATGTGGTTGTGCGCTCTCAGGAGCAGCTTAATGAGCAGAACTGGGCGAGTGAAGCTTTTGATAGCATGGAGATCAGCCTGCTAGAACTTTTAACAGATTAACAGAGTTGGAAGGGACCTTGTAGGTCATGTAGTCCAACTCCCTCCCCCCTTCCCAAGCAGGAGACCCTACACCATTTCTGACAGTCTTTTCTTGAAAGCTTCCAGTGATGAAGCTCCCACAACTTCTGAAGGCAACTTCTGTTCCATGGGTTGATAGTTCTCATGGGTTGTTGAATCTCTCCTGGATCAGTTTCCATCCATTATTCCTTGTCCTGCCCTCAGATGCTTTGGAAAATAGCTTGACCCCTTCCTCCTCTCTGTGGCAGCCCCTCCAATATTACTATCCTGTCTCCACTGGTCCTTCTCTTCACTGGACGAGCCAGACCGAGTTCCTGCAACCGTTCATCGTGTGTTTTAGCCTCCAGTCCCCTAATCCTCTTTCTTACTCTTCTCTGCACTCTTTCTAGAGTCTCAACATCTTTTGGCCAAAACTGGATGCAGGATTCTAGGTGGGGTCTTTATAGGCTTCATAGAGTTTTATAGTATTAGAACCTCACTTGATCTTGATTGTTTCCCTCTGTTAAGGCAATTTAGTATTGCGTTGGCTTTTTTGGCTTGGGGATTGTCGATCTAAAAGGCACAAGATCTTCTCTCTCTGTGTGTGTGTGTGACAAGGGTCGGTGCAGAGAAGAGCAATGAAGATGATAAGGGATCTGCAGGCTAAATCTTACCATGAGTGCTTCAGGGAATTGCCTATGTCTAGTGACTCTAGTCTATCGAAAAGAAGGACTAGGGGTGGCATGATAGCAATCTTGCAGTACTTGAGAGGCTGCTGCAGAAAAAAAAAAAAGGCACAGAGGGAAAGAGAAGAAGCAATAGGTAGAAACTCATCACTCCAAGCTAGAACCAAGAAGAAATTTCCTGATCATGAGGACAATTCATCAGTGGAATCGTTTGTGGGTGCTTCACCACTGGAGGTTTTCAAGAAGAGATTGGACAGCCATTTGGACAGCTGGTTTAAGTGAAGGGTTGGACTAGAAGACCTCCAAGGTCCCTTCCATGGGTCTAAGAACGTATCTACAAAACCTTTGGGAAGCAATTTCTGTGGGCAGTTCCAGTTTGCCAGCTAATTCCTCCTATATCTTACAGAAGACCATTCTAGAACTATTCCTTCTCAGACTGGCTTGTATTTTGCATTGTCTTGCTAACTTGCAAATAAATTCACATGTTGTGCTGAGCTAAAACTTTACACATCACATTAAGGCTTGGTTCAGTCAGTGTGTAAATTCAACTTGAAAATTCTTTGCCAGGGGTGTTTTCAAGATTTCCCTTCAAATGATATTTGCATTCTTCCTCTCTCAAAATACAAGCATATTGTAGACTTCCTTAGGGGATTTTTTCCCTCCCTAAATGGAAGCTTCCCACCTTCCATTAGGAAGATGGAAAGCTTTTAATGTAGTTTAAGCTTCCTTTAATCCTACTTCCTGGTGCTTAATAAACATCTTTCTTTTCTTAGTTTTGAGAAAGGACAGAGTGATGTATTCAATTATATTCAAATATATGTTACAAATTAATATTGCAAGTTTTTAATGATATATTTATTTTGTCATATGTAAGCCAGCAGCCTCTAATGATAGACTTGGCAGGATAGAAACATATTACGTAATGAAACAGAATTCAGAATGTTTAAAAATAATATTTTGTTTCCAAACAATTTGGGGAATATGTTATACTTGCATGTCTAAAAATTTTGCAATATTTTGTTATGAGGACAGAGCACAAGTTGTTAAATAGTTCAGTCCTATTTTTCTGAATAATTGCGGGAAAGAAAAGCTGTACCTGTTTTGTACATTAATATCCATGTTATATTGCATCTACAGACATAAAACAAATTAATGAATTACTATATTTCATTCTCTTTCAATATCCCCAGCATTATGGGACTGAGGGACCATAAAAATGGATAGCTTGGGAGCACCGCCATGCTACAAGATCCAAAACATTCATTTAACAGATGTTTTTAACTGGCTTTTCCAGATAAATATAAAACCCAGCACAAGATACTTTAAAATGCGAATAATGGGCACATGAAAGCAACGAAGTAGGCATAGGTAATCTTTAGAAACTGGAAGGTATGCCAATCACCAGAATGATGCCAAGTTAGGCACATTGAGAGGTCCAGGTTTCTGGGCTCTTTGGAAAGCAGTGCTGGTCACCAACCCCAACTTCCCAGGGGGTGCAGCCATGTTACTCCCCTTTTTCACATCACTTGAGGGATCCTCTCCAGGCGCTGGAAGAGTTCCTGCAGCCAAAGGAGACTCTGGAAGAGAAGTGACCCTGTATTGAGCTGAAGGCAGTCCTTGCTCTCCCTCCGTGAAGCAAACAGCATTGCCTCCACAGAAGAAAGTCCTTCTTGAGCTAAAGAAGAGCAACCTATGATTTAGGTCTCACTTGGAGGGACCTCTGAAGTCCTCAGAGAAGGTGATCTGATGATCAGGAGATCAACCTGGCATCTCAGGTTGTCTAGCTTTGATAAGTATCTTAGGTAATTAACTTTGGCAATAATTGCCTTCTGCCACTCCGTCTGTTCCTGCTTCCTCCTCATTTCCTTAATGCAGCCTTACTCAAGAGTAGAACTTGCACAAGAAATCCATGGAAGTTGGGGAGAAGCGCAATGCTCTGCCCCAGGGGTGAAATCCAGCAGGTTATGACAGGTTCTGGAGAACCGGTATCGGAAAATTTGAGCAGTTCGGAGAACCGGCAAATACCACCTCTGGCTGGCCCCAGAGTGGGGAGGGAATGGAGATTTTGCAGTATCCTTCCCCTGCCATGCCCACCAAGCCACGCCCACAGAACTAGTAGTAAAAAAATTTGGATTTCACCACTGCTCTGCCCCAATCTTCCGTTGGCCCATTCATTTAAGAGCCTTGGTAGTACAGTGATCTAAGGCACCCTGTTATTAAGCTGGTTATTAAGACCAGATGCCTGCAATTACTGCAGGTTCGAATCTCGCCAAGGCTCAAGGTTGACTCAGCCTTCCATCCTTTCTAAGGTAGGTGAAATGAGGACCCAGTTTGTGGGGGCAATAAGCTGACTTTGTATAAATATACAAAAGGATGAAGGCTATTGCTTAGCACATTGTAAGCCGCCCTGAGTCTCTGGAGAAGGGCGGCATATAAATCAAATAAATAAATAAATAAATAAATAAATAAATAAATAAAGAAAGAAAGAAAGAAAGAAAGAAAGAAAGAAAGAAAGAAAGAAGGTACAATCACAAGAGAAGAGGGGGTCTCTTTCTTTCTGCTTTTAAAATAGCCTTGTTTTATTCCACAGAGCTGTTGAAGGATGTCCTGAATGAGCCACCAACTGCTACAACTTCTCAGGTGAAATAGTGAGCCTGGAAGAGTGGAATGCCCCCCACCCCCTCTGTTTCTTCAGGGGTCTGGGTTGGCTGTCACAACGCAGCACCTACAACAATCCTCCCTCATCTCTCAAAGTGCTGGATTGCAGCTCCTAAAATTCCCGGAAGACAGATGTTTGGAAATTCTGCGAGATAAATGCTCAGCACACCTGGGAATCTCCCCATTTGGCTGCCTGAGAATTTTGTTTATAGAGAACGACTTGTACCTGAATGCTAGGAAATATATGAATGGGAAATATCTGACAGGGTTGATATTTAGTAAAGATTTGGCATTAGTAAATGGGTGTACTGGGTAAGGGACAATAAAAGATTTTGAGGAAATTGGAATGCTTTTTTTTTTTAGATTTAGATTTAGATTTTTTTTTAGTTCCCCCTCTTTTTCCCAACCAGCAACCCTGTGAGGTCGGTTGAGCTGAGACTGAGAACTGATTTAAAGTCATCCAGCTGACTTTCAGGTTTAAGACGGGACTAGAACTCCCAGTCTCCTGGTGATCGGCCCAAAGTCACCCAGCTGGGTTTCAAGCCCAAAGCAGGGCTAGTTTTTAGTCTCCCAGTTTTTAGTCTTGTATCTAACTACTACACCAAACTGGTTATTACATTTAAATTAGATAGAGCTGCTTCTGTTCCTTGGAAGAGGTCATCAGAGGAGGTCTCCATCTCCTGATTTCTAGGCCACCAAGGCTCGGAATCAACCTTCAAATATTATTTAATTTAATGGACTGGGGAGATGGGTAAGAGAAATCATTCTCTAAAGCAGAGGTCTTCAAACTTGGCAGCTTTAAGACTTGTGGACTTCAACTCCCAGAATTCTCCAGCCAGCATGCTTTAAAACAGAGGTCTTCAAACTTGGCAGCTTTAAGACTTGTGGACTTCAACTCCCAGAATTCTCCAGCCAGCTGGAGAATTCTGGGAGTTGAAGTCCACAAGTCTTAAAGCTGCCAAGTTTGAAGACCTCTGCTCTAAAGAAGATGATGACGACGACGATGATGATGATGATTTCATTTTCCTTGCTCCACAGATCCTTCGATACCAGGCAGGATATCTTGTTTGCGCTGCAATTGCAATTCTCTATTTTGTGACGGTGCCCCTGGTCGGACTGAGCCTTTGCTGCTTCCAGAAAAACCGGCGCTGCGGAGGACGGATCAAGGCCTACCGTCGCTCTCTGCTCTGCCAACGGAACCTTCTCATGGTTTGCCTGCTCTTCACCACCCTCATCATCCTGTGAGTGTGAGAGGCTGAGCCAGATCCGTGATGGATCCCGTCTTGTGGTCCCCATAGAGATGTGGGGATCGGGATGGACAGGAAGGGGATCCAGCACATGAGCCCGACAGAGATGCTAAAACTCTAAATTGAAAGCCAAGAAATGATGCAGGAAAAGTCAAATGAAATAGCAATCCAGGATTCTCAAACCTGGCAACTTTAAGACATGTGGACTTCGAGAATTCCCCAGCCAGCATAGGTACTGTAACTCATACCTGTAAAACATTTTTTCATTCTGCAAAACATACCTAATACTCCTTTCTCTCCAATTTTCCCCAAGAAAATATTTTCCAGCCTAGAATAGCCCCACATTGAGATAAATTTAACAAATAAATAAATAAGTAAACAAACAACAAATCTGTGGGCTGAGAGAGTGAATAACTGATCCAGACAGTTTCCATACTTAAGGCAGGATTAGAACTCGCTGTCTCTTGCTTTCCAGGCCAGCACCTCAATCTTACACCAAGGTTGTAGTCCACATGGCTAAAAGTCACCAAATTTGAGAAGCACTGGTTTCTGAGAGGGATCTAGTCTTGAAGTCTAGGAAATCTAGAAATCTAGTCTTGAAATCCTCTCTTTTCTGTAATGTCTATGCCATGAGCCGTGGTGGCACAGTGGTTAGAATGTAGTACTGCAGGCTACTCAGACTACTTCTGCTGACTGCTGGCTGCCTGCAATTTGGCAGTCAAGTTTCACCAGGCTTCAGGTTGACTCAGCCTTCCCTCCTTCTGAGGTGGGTAAAACGAGGATCCAGATTGTTGAGGGGGAAGAGGCTGATTCTGTAAACCTCTTAGAGAGTGCTGTAAAAGCATTGTGAAGCGGTATATAAGTCTAAGTGCTATTACTACCTTCCTTCCTTCCTTCCTTCCTTCCTTCCTTCCTTCCTTCCTTCCTTCCTTCCTTCCTTCCTTCCTTCCTTCCTTCCTTCCTGTTAGAATGCAGTATTTCAGGCTAATTCTGCTGACTGCCAGGAGTTCGATCCTGACCGGCTCAAGGTTGACTCAGCCTTCCATCCTTCCAAGGTCGATCAAATGAGGACTCAGATTGTTGGGGGCCAAAGGCTGACTCTGTAAACCACTTAGAGAGGGCTGTAAACCACTGTAAAGCGGCATATAAATCTAAGTGCTATTGCTATCTTCCTTCCTCCCTCCCTCCCTCCCTCCCTCCCTCCCTCCCTCCTTCCTTCCTTCCTTCCTTCCTTCCTTCCTTCCTTCCTTCCTTCCTTCCTTCCTTCCTTCCTTCCTCCCTTATTCCCTTTCTCCTTCCTAGTACCACAGTGGCTAGAAGGCACAATTGCTGGCTGACTCTGCCCACTGCCAGGAGTTCGATCCTGACCGGCTCAAGGTTGACTCAGCCTTCCATCCTTCCAAGGTTGATCAAACGAGGACCCAGATTGTTGGGGACAATAGGCTGACTCTGTAAACCGCTTAGAGAGGGCTGTAAAGCGGTATATAAGTCTTAAGTGCTATTGCTGTGGCTATTTTCCACCAGGGGTTGTGTCATCTGTGCTTTTGCTGCCAACCAGAAGGTGAAAGAGGCGGTGGATCCTGGCGCCCGAGATGCACTCAACACCCTGAGGACATTGAGGAACCATCTGAATGGGATTCCTCGAGTGAGTTGACTCTGAAAAAACCCAGGGGACCAATCAGTTCAAAGACATCATCGTTTCCACTTCATGCTAAATATTTTGGCATGAGGCAACTCAGGGCGTCCAGGCTGTGTTCGTTCCACATCGTTAAGCAAGTTGAATTTGACCCGAGGGCAAGAGATTGGGGAAAGGGCCATGGAGTGAGGCCAGGGGTGCAGGTTTCATTTTTTTTTAATCGGGAGTGAAAAAAGAGCCTTGGTGGCGCAGCAGACTAAAGTGCCCGTTAAGTAGCACCAGCTGCCTGCAATTACTGCGAGTTCAAATCTCACCAGGCTGAAGGTTGACTCAGCCTTCCATCCTTCCGAGGTAGGTAAAATGAGGACCCGGATTGTGGGGGCAATAAGCTGACTTTGTATATAAAAAAAAAGAACACCGCTTAGGGGGGCCCGAAAGCCCTACTAAGCAGGTACATACAAAAGTATGAAGCCGCCCTGAGTCTCCGGAGAAGGGCGGCATATAAATCGAACCAATAAATAAATAAATAAATAAATAAATAAATAAATAAATAAATAAATAAATAAATAAATAAATAAGACATTATTTGGGAAGGAGAAATCATGGAAGGCCATGCTAATTGTGGGGGGAGGTTTGAAAAGAATGTTTTTACCCATTGTTAAATGGAAATGTGGGATTTCATCTGCAGCTGGGTTTTATAAAGTTATCCTTAGAATACGGATGGTCGACGCCATTTGTGGGGGGAAAAAATAATAATCTACAAATGGTCATTAAAAAATGTGGATTTTCATTTTGGCTCCAATATTTATCCTGGAAACAGAGGCTTTGGAAGGAAGGTCAATGATTTGGAAAGGAACTCAGTTGTAAAAAAAAAAAAAACAACAGAAGGATGAAACTTCCTAGGGCCATTCACCCCCTTTATTACCATGTAACTACAAGGTTACTACTCAAGGCAAACCACTCCAGGCCTGAAAGGATCAAGGGTCGCCCCTGGGGTCAAAAAAAAATGAAGACATTGGCTGTTTCCATCACCTTAAAAAAACCAGCAGAGTTTTGACAACTGCCATGGATTTTATAGCCACGTGTTTCTGATCCCTTTGAGAAAAGCCACTTCTAGATCAAGTCTGGCGATCCAGAAGTGAAGCTTGTTCATGCTCCAGAGCTTCCGTGCTTTAAGCATTTCCCTGGCACATGCCCAGCGTCACACTGTCACCATGGCGATGCCGTCGGTTGGCAGGTGGTTTTCTAGGCTGCTAACCTCGGCAGCTGCAAAGCAGGGCAGGGAAAATTGGGGGGGGGGGTTTCAGAGCTGAGCCTCATGATGCCAGCAGCCTTTTCAGATTCTGCTGGAAGAGTTTTGTTGCACAAAGGAAGGCTTTGAGATGGGAGCAATGGAGTGTGTGTGAATGGGTGGGACCCAGAAGCTGCCCCTTCTCTTCGAAGTCAGGATAGGCTGCCCCGGGGGTTGGAAAAGGGGGTCAGCCTCACAGCCCCAGGAAGCTCCCATCCTATCTCTCAGTTCCCCATCTAAAAAAGCTTGGGGTTGCAAGGCTGCAGAAAGGGACAGGATTATTTTTTAAACCTTGGCCACTTTAAGATGTGCGGAGTTCAACTCCCAGAATTCCCCAGACAACACAGGTACTGTAATCCTCAACCTATGGCCAGCACTGAGCCCCAAATTTCTGTTGCTAAGCTGTTGTTCAGTGAGATTTGCCCTGTTTTACGACCTTTCTTGCCACGGTTGTTAACCGAATTGCCGAAAGCTGTTCAGCGAATCTGACTTCCCCCATCGACTTTGCTCGTTGTAGGCTGTAGGCTAAATGTCCAACTCTGAAATCTTTACACAGATCTCCCCGTTTTAGGGAACATCAGTTGGCCAAGTTTGCCAAAAGCCCAAAAGAACCAGCTCCAATGTTCAGTCACTCCAGATTTGCTCCTACCTGGGGACAATCCCTCTCCTTTCTGGCTTTCCTGGAGAACTGACTTTTCTCTCTTTTTGCACCACAGGGGCTTCGGCTGACGGTGGAACAGTTTAGAGTCCCCCAAAGGCAGATTCTCGGTGACCTGAACAGTAAGTCCCCTTCTCTTCCGTTGCAGATGTTTGGCGAGAGATTTTTTCCACCAATACAGCCTTTTGTATTTTTAGGTCAGTGCCATAAACATACAACAGGTGCAGCACGGCCCATCTGCCTTTTTGCAAACAAAAATTCAGGTGCTTTTCAAAAGGGAACGGTTCATTTTTGGCCCCGAGTGAATGCTTTGGGCTTGAACGGGAAGAACGGGGGACTAATGCTACAGGAACCGCTGCCGTTCATCCTTTTCCCAACCGCCCGATTTTATTAAAAGGCAGAAGCTTTTCTGAGCTGCAGCTGAGGCGGCTCCCTTTTGGGAAGTGAAAAAGAAAGAGCCATGGAATCGTTTAGCTGAAATATCAAGCGTTCCCTTGGTAAGACAGCCGATCAGATTCCCAGGCTTAAAAATAAAGCAGGAACCTATTATTTTTTTCCAGGACTGGCAGGATTTTATCTCTTTTACAAATGACCGAATTAATGTCCATCACGTTGTAGGGAAACTTTAAAAGGCCTGTTATAAGGTTGTTTAAAGTAATAGCTGTTGTGTGCAATGAGAAGCAATAACAATGCCATAAAAATAGAAAATTGCATCATTTCAAGCAAATACCTACCGCGATAATGCCTAGAAACCTGTGTTTAAAATGATCCAAAATGATATTCACTGTGTGTGTCCTGTCTAGTTCAGTACCTGCATGATACAGCTGGAGAATGAGTTTGGGGGCACGTGGCTTCTGTCCTAAATGAGAGATGGATGGGGGATGCATTTTTCCCCCTCGACTCCCAAAGGTGCTTTTTCAAGCGGCAATTGGATTTTCTGGTTTTTCTTTGAAGACGTTTCGCTTCTCATCCAAGAAGCTTCTTCAGCTCTGACTGAATGGTGGGGAATGGAAGAATTTAAAAGAATGCAAATGACCAGCTGTCTGCAAATAGCATCAATCCTTCCATTCCTCACCATCCAGTCAGAGCTGAAGATACTTCTTGGATGAGAAGCGAAATGTCTTCAAAAAAAAATCCCCCCAGAAAGTCCAGCTGCCTCTTGAAAAAGCACCTTTGGGACAATTATGGATGACTGAGAATCTCTATAGACTTTTCCCCCTGGAGATTTCCCCAAGAAGTGCTCTTGTGCCTTGTAGATATTAGCTGGAACATTGGCAGCACCATTCACTTTCTGCTGAAGGAAACCGTCTCTTCTGCTATGGCTGCCATTAAAAGCAGGGTGCAAGGTAAGGAAAAGTCTTTCCTTCTGCTTTTGCTGTTTTTTTTTTCCTTTCTTTTTCTTAATGCAACACAGTCTTGTAATGGGTAGGAGAAATAATCTTGAGGAACAAGAGGGAGAATGACAACGAAGACAATGGAAGATAAGAGCAATCTGAGTCTTGGGTAGAAACGTAATTTGAGAAAGAGTCTCAAACTTGATTCTCACAAATAAATGAGATAGTTTTTTGTTTTTTTTAATTTGATTTATATGCCGCCCTTCTCCGGAGACTCAGGGTGGCTTACAGTGCGCTAAGCAATAGCCTTCATACTTTTGTATATTTATACAAAGTCAGCTTATTGCCCCCACAACTGGGTCCTCATTTAACCTACCTTAGAAAGGATGGAAGGCTGAATCAACCTTGAGCCTGGTAAGATAGTTATATTAATAACAATGAATAAAAGTTGGAATTAATCTTCATGATTTCTGGTCTGGTCTTCCTTGGAGGGCTGAAAGCAATTTAGCTTAACCTCTTACTGGGATGGGATGAATAGCTTCTTAGTGGGGCTAGGCTGGCTAGGAACTCTGGGAGTTGTAGTTTGACATACCTGCTGAGCATCAGACCAGAGAAAGTAGGTCTGAGTTGGCCATACCAGGATTCACTCAAGGCAGCTCTTTGATAGGGACACATCCCAATTAAAAGACAATGAAATGAGCCATTTAACCGTGGGATATTTTCAGAAAAGACAATTAAAAGGCTGCTGGAGCCATTTGTCATGGGGAAAATAGGGCAGCATCTTCTCGGATACCCCTTGGAGTGAAGGTGGATAAAAGGAGACATTATAGAGATAGGTAAAAACAGGTGCAGAGAGCACTTTCTCTTTCTGTCTCTTTTGCAACTTGGGGGCGCTCATTAAAACTCTAAAGAGAGATGCCAGACAGAGATAAATGAAAGGGCAGCTTAGAGTTAAGCGAGGAAGTTTGCTGCCATCAGATGTGAGGATAGCCTGGGGGGCGGCCTTGGAAGGAGCTTATTATCTAGATCAGGGCTGCAGGTTACCTACTAACTAAATCAAAGGACTGCACAAGAAGTGCCAGCTGTTAGGAAATAAGTTTTTTTTTGCTTTTCACCTGCCGTCCCGTGCTTGTCAGATCCTTTTAATGCATGCTCGTGTGCCCCCTGGGCCAGAGAGATCCGAAAGGTAGTTTAAAAAAAACCCAAAACCTATCTTGAAGTGGCAGCTGTAGCCATGCCATTAAAGCTCAAGCCCTTTTCAACACGGAGACCATGAGTAGCGCTCCTGTTTCTCTACGAATTCCGTAAGCCTCGTTGTAGAATGGCCACAATCGCAGCTCAGGGTAGCCGATTCCAAGGGGAGCTATAAACACCGGAGCTCTTAGAAGGAAAAACTAATGCAGGCATTCCTCAACTTGCAACCATTCATTTACTGACTGTTTGTAGTTACGACGGCGCGGAAAAAAGGGGTTTACAACCGTTTTTCACACTACTGTTCCAGCATTCCCATGGTCACGTGATTAAATTTCGGATGCTTGGCAGCTGACTCATACTTAACGACGGTTGCAGTGTCCCGGGGTCTTGTGATCTCCTTTTTCTCCTTTTGTGGAGAAAAAAAATACACTTAACAAATGTTTCGCTTAGTAGCGGAACTTTGGGGCTCATTTGCGGTCATAATTTGAGGATGGGATCAGGATTATTAGCTTTACTTGCGTAACTTGCTTCAATTCGTATTGATTCCTGATTCCAGAGAATATTTTAGATAACTTTCTTTACTCTTTTTGATTTTACTAACCTGAATAAGTTGGTGTCATCAGCAAAGTAGGCGGAGGGCTGGAGAGGAGGGAGTTAAAAAAGTGAAGATGTCAGGTGCAACTACTGCACCAGTAGTCCTTGACTCACAACAATTCATTTAGCGACTGTCTGAATTTACAACAGCCCTGAAAACATTATTTATGACCATTTTTTCACACTTATGACCATTGCGGCAAGCAAAATCAATGGGGAAGCCAGATTCTATTCACAACCGTGTTACTAATTGAACAACTGCAGTGATTCGCTTAACGACTGGCAAGGAAGTTCATAAAATGGGACAAAACCCGCCTAGCAACTTTCTCGCTTAGTAGCAGGCTCAGTTGTGGTTATAAGTCACGGATTACCTGCAGGGGTTAATTTGCTAGCGTGGAATTTGTTATAGCTTTGCACGAAAACATCCGGACATCCCATCTCCTGGGTGACTTTTCTCTTTAAGACCTAGAGAACTCCCTGCACCACTTACGTACGATTCACAGGACCGTCCACGCCCTGATCCGGGACCAGGATGAGCTGGCATTGACGCTGAAGGATCAGAAGCAAAGCCTCACTTCCCTCCTGGAAGAGCCCCGCTGCACGTACTGCATGGGGGCCCTCAGCAGAGCTCAGGATCTGAAGTTGGGGGCCGACTTCCAAAATGTAAGACAATCCGGATCATGACGGCACCTGAACGGAAATGGCGCATCAATCCAAAACTTTCTTGGAAAAATTAACTGGTTAAGGAAGATGCTTATTTATTTTGCTTTAATTTATATGCCGCCCTTCTCCGGAGACTCAGGGCGGCTTACAATGCGTTAAGCAATAGCCTTCATACTTTTGTATATTTTATACAAAGTCAGCTTATTGCCCCCACAATCTGGGTCCTCATTTTACCTACCTTAGAAAGGACGGAAGGCTGAGTCAACCTTGAGCCTGGTGAGATTTGAACTTGCGGTAATTGCAGGCAGCTGAATGTTAATAACAGTGCTTTAGTCCAAAATTTTTATTTTTCTCAACACACAAATTACATCTTTTTGGAACAGAGCCCTGATCCGGTCATCAATTTATACAATTTTTTATCATATTTAACAACATTTTATATATATTCTATTTTGCTATAATACTTATTTCTTAATCTTAAATCACCTATCTCAACTAATACCATCTTAAAAAGATTTACTCAAATGTACTTAATCAAAACAATTACCCTTCTATTAAACCCCCCTTAAAACTTAATTCAATTAATACCTCATAGTACATTTCACAATTCTTACCCTAAATCCTCACCATTAACAATACTTAATCTTAAATCACCTATCTCCCCTATTACCATCTTATAAAAAGTTTACTCTTATTTATTTAATCAAAACAATTACCCTTCTATTAACCCGTGGAAAACTGGGCATGACAGATTGTGAGTGACTGTCCAGTCTCTTCTTAAAAACTTCCAGTGAAGAAGCAACCACAATTTCTGAAATTCTACTGGTTAATTGTCTTCACTGTTAGGAAATTTCTCCTTTAATTCCAGGTTGCTTCTCTCCTTGCTTAGTTTCCATCCATTGTTTCTTGTCCTGCCTTCAGGTGTTTTGGAAAATAAGATGATCCCTATGACAGCCCCTCAAATACTGGAATATTGCTATCATGTCCCTCCTAGTCCTTCTTTTCACTAGACTGGCCAAACCAAATACTCCAACCATTCTTCATATGTTTTAGTCTCCAGGCCTTTAATCATTTTAGTTGCTCTTCTTTGCACTTTTTCCAAAGTCTCAACATCTTTTTTGTAACGTGGGGACCAAAACTGGACGTAATATACCAGGTGTGGTCTTCCCAAGGCTTTATAAAGAGGTGATTTTGATTCTATTGCTCTGTTTATGCAACCAAGGATTGCATTGGCATTTTTGGCTGCTGCCGCACACCGCTGGCTCCTAGTTAAGCCAGATTTAAGTTCTGATTGCTTTCCATGTCAATACAGTTTTATATATTGTCCCTTTGATCTCGGATCCCAGGGATTAGTCTTTTACAAATCATTTCTTTCTTCAGGTGCCTTCTGTTGAAAGAGTTTTGCAGAATTTGCATGGGCTGCCTCAGACGAATTTCTCTCAAATGATTCACAAAGTAAGTGAGAAAGGGTTCTTGAAGGGGGTCTCCTTTCAGCAAAACGCACGTTCTTGTCTCCAGTTTCATGGTTAAAAATATTATTCTTACGCTTCTAGGCCAACAGCAATTTCAACGCAATTCCACAGTTTACGGTGATGAAAATGGATAAAATTGTTCAAGGTGAGTAAAGTTTTTCCTGGGGGGAAAAAAAAAAACCTGGATTCACACAAGAGCCGAGGTGGTGTAGTGGTTAGAGTGCAGTACTGCAGCTACTTCAGCTGACTGCTAGTTCAGCAGATCAGCGGATCAAATCTCACCGGCTCAAGGTTGACTCAGCCTCCCATCCTTCCGAGGTGGGTAAAATGAGGACCCAGATTGTTAGGGGGCAATATGCTATTTAGTATACTGTCTTTGGTGTAAGCCGCCCAGAGTCCTCGGAGAGTGGGCGGCATAGAAATATGAATAATAAAAAAATAAATAATAAATAAATAATTGGCGTCTGGAGTGTGTCCAAAAAAAAAAAAAAAGTCACATTGTTGGCCAGGAACACGCAATTTGAATCATGATGATGACTATTTGTTAAATTTTGCTGCCTATCTCGCCATGGAGCTAGTCTAGGCGGCTTCCCCTAATAAAAAGGAAGAAAATGAAAGGAATGTAAATAAGAACAGAACTAAAACAATAGAACAATAAAACAAACCGTGAAAAAGGAACACGGCGAGATTAAATATGAATCCTCTCCTTTTTCTTCTGAACTCTGCACTGCATGTAAAAAATGGCGGGGGTTATTTTTTGCAATTGTGTTTGCTCATCTAGCATTTGTAATGTGAACAGAGGCATCGAGGGAGTCCTCATTTAGGGACCAACACTGGGGGAGCAGCAATTTGGTTGTTAAGCGATTGCAAACTAAAACTGCGACTCCTCCTTGATCCGGTGGCTTGATCCAGTGTCTGAGCTCAATTAAAGAAAGATTTCCTTAAAGATTGGCAGTTTGGAAATTCATTTAGTTTTGAGATAGCACTGCAGTCTGACACCGGGCTTCCTTCATTCTTTCCTTTGCTTTTCCGACCTGCACAGGTCATAAATGCGAAGGCTGGTTGTGAAATTACTTTTATCAGCGCTGCCATAACTGTGAACAGTCGCTAAACCAAACAGCTGCTAAATGAGGATTACCTATGCATCTGGAGGAGCACTAATTTTACTAGATTTTACTAATCCAGGGGAAAATGTTAATATATATTGCTAGTATATCCATGTATGATATGCCATAGGCTGAATCCGAAAGGAGAAGGGCGGTATAGAAATCTGAAAAATAAAATAAATAAATAAAATAAATAATTTTCGATGGAGTACCATTTGGGTCAGGCAATTAGATTAAGAACCAGGATGGGTCCAATATCTGGTTTCTGTGGGGCAGCCCATACAAAGCCAGGATAGTGGGGTTACCTTTGTTGGTAAAACATAAATTCAACACAAAAATAGTTTGTCGCGAAAGCGACTGCCTGCGAAGGCTCCTGGATTGGGGCTGATGAAAGGTAAAAACGGAAGCAGTACGTTCCTTCCCATATTTGGTTAGACCAGGTTGCCCTGATAAAGAGCACTGCATCGGGTATGTTTTGGCACGAGGAGGAGCGTGGTGACACTTGCATGGTGGAGGCCATGGATGGTAACCCTTCTCTTTCCTTGCAGAGCTGAAGAAGGACATTGAGAGAGCTGCCCAGAAGGTCCAATTGGTTGCAGATGACTTCCCCATCTCTGACCAGACCCGTCCCATGAGCGAGGCCTTGGCGAAGGCAGAGAACGTTAGCCGGCCTTTCCTGAAGGAGGTGAAGCATTTTGAGACATACAGGTAAAAGAGAGACGTGGGCAGAGCAGATACTTGGCAGACATTTATCAGATAATCTGACAAGAAACCCGACGCTCCTAACGTTTGAAGGGACCGAGAAGGCTAGTGAATGGAGCGGTAATATAATACGGGCAGAGCTACAGCACACATTTGGCCAGCCTGCACAAAGAATTTCCTTTTCCCCTGGTGTTGCAGGAAAGGAGGAGATTTAGGAGGGCTCGGTTTTTTAAGGCATACACTGTTCCTTTCTTTGACTTGAAAACACATTTACCGAAATCATAATAAAGGTGGGATACAAATAAATCTTGTATCCAACCTAGCAGTTCGAAAGCACGTAAAAAATGCAAGTAGATGCAAGGCCTTGTAAGAAGGATTAAAATTTAGCAGGTGAATATCCCTCCCTCGTGGATAGGGGATGCGGTGGCTCAGGGGCTAAGATGCTGAGCTTGTCGATCGAAAGGTCGGCAGTTCAACGGTTCGAATCCCTGGTGCCGCCTAACGGGGTGAGCTCCCGTGACTTGTCCCAGCTTCTGCCAACCTAGCAGTTTGAAAGCAGGTAAAAAATGCAAGTAGAAAAACAGGGACCACCTTTGGTGGGAAGGGAACAGCGTTCCGTGCGCCTTTGGCGTTGAGTCATGCCGGCCACATGACCACGGAGACGTCTTCGGACAGCGCTGGCTCTTCGGCTTTGAAACGGAGATGAGCACCGCCCCCTAGAGTCGGGAACGACTAGCACATCTGTGCAAGGGGAACCTTTACCTTTTACCTTACAAATAAATACATTATCAGACCAGGACTTTGGGTTGGACTATCAGGCTGTCCAAGGAGAAGACCCAAGATTGAGAAAATCATCACGAGAACTTGTAGGAGGACCCCCTGTTGATGCAGAGTTTGTGCATGAAATCCTTCCGTTGACCACAACAGTTCCAAATACTTTTTATATACGCACAAATATTTCAATTGATTTATTATGAGCCATTTTTGACTTGTAGCAACCCCAATGGCAGATCGTCTGTCCCTCACCTCACCTTTCAGGTCTTCCAACCTGGTACCAATTGCCAATATAAATGAGTACAAATGTTAAGAAGGTGTAAATATTTTGCCTTGGGTCGGCCGAAGCAGGAGGTCAGGAAGGTCCCAAAAAGTGACCTTCAACTGTGTGTCCACAGATGACATTGTAAGGTCCCAAAATATGCTTGAGTCACCAGAAGGCCAAAGAGAGAGACTCAAGATGAGGCTTGCAAAAAAAAACCAACAGATTTTATTTATGGCCAAAAACAAAATACTGGGTGGGACTATATCCAGAACATACAGATACAATGCATGCAAGGAGATAGCCACACCTTGGGGAAGGTATGGCGTCCTTTTATACCCTCAGAGACCTCAGCTTAGTACCCAATTCTGGCCTCCTAGTTTAGGTTTGTGTATTCCTTGTTGCCCTGCAACTTCCCAATTATCTTATCTTGTCCTTGAGCATTCCTTTGTTTTCTCAATTGGCCATTTGGCCCCCTGATTCTGCAAGGAATGAGTTTATACAGATCAAAGGTATAAATTAGGGCTGAGCTGTAAATTTTCCCTTGAAGATACTACCATGCTCTTAGATGGCACAAGAAAAACAGGAAGAAGATTGATATGGGTTCAGGTCAAATGGCAGGGACAAATGTTTGACAAATACCAGATACATTACAGAGGCCTAATAAGAGAATATGTTTGTTACAGGAGATAGAAACATAAAGGCATATATGTATTACAGGAACCTAATGGTTACAGAATCTAGTATCCTTATTATTGTTTCCCTTCAACATCTAGATTTTTTTTTTTGACACAAACACCATGATGCCATCCCCTTGCACTCACCCACCCAATTTAAACATTTCTATTTTTTTTTTAAATTTGATTTATATGCCGCCCTTCTCCGGAGACTCAGGGCGGCTTACAATGCGTTAAGCAATAGCCTTCGTACTTTTGTATATTTATACAAAGTCAGCTTATTGCCCCCACAAACCGGGTCCTCATTTAACCTACCTTAGAAAGGATGGAAGGCTGAGTCAACCTTGAGCCTTGGAGAGATTCGAACCAGCAGTAAATTGCAGGCAGCTGGTCTTACTACCACTGTACTACCAAGGCTCTTTCAGTTCAATTTCTAATTGAACTGAAACAGCACACCACGTTTCTGGTGGATGCGTTAAGAGCCTGAAGTTGTCTCCTCCTGATTCCCCATACCTTTTTTTTGTCTTGGCCAGGTGGATTGCAGGTACAATAGCATGCACAGTTATCCTGCTGATTGTCTTCTGTAATGTCCTGGGCCTTTCCTTTGGCACTTACGGGTTGGTTGTGCGAGACGATCCTAGTGACTACGAGAGCCGGGCTGAAGCTGGAGCCAAATTTCTCATCACGTAAGAACTCTTGGATGTCCTCTCTACCAATCAAGGAGGATACTTGTAGCTCAGGGTCGAAATGGAGGCTCCTTGGCCTTCTCTGAGCTCGGTTGTTTTCTTGCAGTCGTTTCGTTAACCACCCGCAACGCTTCCCCACCAGCAATCAGCATCCAGATGAGCACACATTAGCTCCAAGATTAACACCAGACCAACAATCAAGAAACAAACAGTAGCCCTGTGAAGGAATTGCCAAACAAGCCAACAGTAAACAGCCCAATCAAAAAACCTCCAAGACCAACACTGACAGGGCAAGCCACTAGAATATATAGTGTGAGCAAACCCCGTTCCTCCTCCTTCTCCTCCTCCTCCTCCTCCTCCTCCTCCTCCTCCTCCTCCTCCTCCTCCTCCTCCTCCTCCTCCTCCTCCTCCTCTTCTTTCTCCTCCTCCTCCTCCTCCTCTTCTTTCTCCTTCTCCTCCTCCTCCTCCTCCTCTTCTTTCTCCTCCTCCTCCTCTTCTTTCTCCTCCTCCTCCTCCTCTTCTTTCTCCTCCTCCTCCTCCTCCTCCTCCTCTTCTTCTTCTTTTCCTTCTTCTTCTTCTTCTTCCTCCTCCTCCTCCTCCTCTTCTTTCTCCTCCTCCTCCTCCTCCTCCTCCTCCTCCTCCTCCTCCTCCTCCTCCTCTTCTTTCTCCTCCTCCTCCTCCTCTTCCTCCTCCTCCTCTTCTTTCTCCTCCTCCTCCTCCTCCTCCTCCTCCTCCTCCTCCTCCTCCTCTTCTTTCTCCTCCTCCTCCTCCTCCTCCTCCTCCTCCTCCTCCTCCTCCTCCTCCTCCTCCTCCTCCTCCTCCTCCCTTCTAGCACTGATGATGTTCCCTAGTTGGATAACGAAACATCTACAAGAAAACAACCAAGTTCAGGAAGCATTAAGAACCCCTCATGTCATCTCCATGTCCAAATTTGAGGACAGTTGAGGTCCTTCTGCAGAAACAAAACAGTGGGACAAAACAAGGAGGACAGAAGGCGGCTATTTCTAGGTACCTGTCCCTAAGCAGAGATGTCAAATGCTTCCCTCTGGTCAACCTGGCTTCCAGGTTCTTTGGAGGGAGCAACAATCTGACACGTGTTTGTCCGTCTGATTACAGCGGTATCACCTTCAGCTTCCTCTTCTCCTGGATTCTGATTCTCTTGGTCGCCGGCACCTTTCTGATTGGGGGAAACATCCGAACGTCGGTGTGTAAACCTTGGGCCAATGAAGAGATATACAGAGTGAGTCCGTCTGCATGAAAATGAGCAAGTGCGTTTAGGAGTTGTTGGCCTTATTTTAAATGGAGCCTTGCTGTTGTTCCTGTTGTTGTTTTTGTTCTGGAAAAAGTGCGGAGAAGAGCAACAAAGATGATTAGGGGGCTGGAGGCTAAAACATACGAATAACACGGTTGCAGGAATTGGGACATGTCTAATCTAGTGAAAAGAAGGACTAAGGGAGACGACAGCAGCGTTCCAATATTTGAGGGGCTGCCCCATAGAAGAGGAGGGGTCAACCTGTTTTCCAAAGCACCGGAAGGCAAGAAACAATGGCTGGAAATTAATCAAGGAGAGAAGCAACCTGGGATTAAGGAGAAATTTCTTGAAAGCGAGAACAATTAATCAGTGGAACGGTTTGCCTTCGGAACTCGTGGCTTCTGCATCACTGGAGTTTTCAAGAAGAAATTGGACAGACACTTGTCTAGAATACTATAGTTATTTTCGCCTTGGCCAGCTCTGATCCGCACCAGCTGCAAAACCCTTGAAGAAGTGGTGTTGAAATTGTTGTGCTTGGGAGAATCAGTCCGCAAGTGTGTGTGTAGACAACTCTCACTCCCCCCTCCCAATTTTCTGTGTCACACGCCCACTTGCACACAAACAGATATTGTGCAAGCGCATTTTGTCAGGTGCATAAATGTGTTACTTTCTTTTCTGGATGGATGCAGTGCTGAAAGTCTGAACCTTTTTTTTAAAGAAATCCCAGGGAAAGATAAAATAGAAAGAGGACAGATCAGGAGTGAAATGCTACCGGTTCGGCCCGGTTCGGCCGAAGCGGTAGCAGCGACGGTGGTTGGTTGGAGAACCAGTAGCGGCGGTAGCGCGAGGCTCCTCCCATCCGCCCGGATGTTGTTACTTCCAGGTTTTAACCAGGAAGTAACCTGTTTTTTACCCTCTGCACATGCGCAGAAGGCTTTTTTGCACATGAGCAGAGGGTCCAAAATCGCATGTGAGACATGCAAGCATAGCACACGTGCACAGTGCACACTTCCAAACATGTAGGGAAGGTAAGTAGATTTCACCCCTGGTACAGATAATCCTCAATTTATGACCACAATTGAGCCCAATATTTCCATCGCACATAAGAGAGTTGCTAAGTGGAGTTGGGCCTCATTTGACATCTTTTCTTGCCACAGTTAAGTTAGTAACATGGTTCTTAAGGGAGTCTGTCTTCCGTCATTGACTTTGCTTATCAGAAAGCCACAAAAGGTGATCACGTAACCCCGAGACACTGCAACCGTCATAAGTACATCCCAGTTCTTTGCTTAGAGTTGGCCTCCATAGCAGTGGTGGGTTTCAGCAGGTTCTGACCAGTTCTGGAGAACCGGTAGCGGAAATTTTGTGTAGTTCTGAGAACCGGTAGTAAAAATCCTGACTGGCCCCGTCCCCATCTATTCTCTGCCTCCCAAGTCCCAGCTGATTGGGAGGAAATGGGGATTTTGCAGTATCCCTTCCCCTGGAGTGGGGAGGGAATGGAGATTTTACGGTATCCTTTCCCTGGAATGGAGAGGGAATTGGGATTTTGCAGTTACCTTCCCCTGGAGTGGGGAGGGAATGGAAATTTTACAGGATCCTTCCCCTGCCACGCCCACCAAGCCATGCCACGCCCACCAACCACACCCACAGAGCCCACAGTAGTAAAAAATTTTTGAAACCCACCACTGCTCCATAGGCACTGGGTTCCTCCAAGAATCCACCATGTTGTAATGCATCGGCATAGTAGATATGTGGATCTAGCATAGCCTTTTGCAACTGAGAGATGGAAAATCTTGTCGGTGCACCGATAATAACGCGCAATTATTTTTATTATTCAGTTTATCGACACCCCTGGCAACCTCCCGCCTTCCATGAATGCCTCTCAATATCTTGGCTTAAAGCAGAATCTCAACCTCACGTCGGCGTATCAGTGAGTACCCCCCTTTCTCCAAGGGCATCCTTTTGCTAAAGAGATGGGCTGGCTGGCTCCCTCCAGGCCATGCCCTCAATAGGGTTACACAGTACACAATAAGAGAGCTGGAAGGGACCTTGGAGGTCATCTAGTCCAACCCCCACCCAAGCAGGAGACCCTACACCATTTCTGACAGATGGCTGTCCAGTCTCTTCTTGAAAGCCTCCAGCGATGGATCACCCCACACTTCTGGAGGCAAGCTGTTCCATTGATTAATTGTTCCCACTATCAGGAAATTTCTCCTTAATGCTAGGTTGTCTCTCTCTTTGATAAGCTTCCATCCATTGCTTCTTATCATGTCACCCTTGATGCTAGTACGAGGTAACTAAACAGGCAACAGAGAACAAGGACAATGGTTTGGAACGGTCTAAGGCAGTGTTTCTCAACCTTGGAAGCTTGATGATGGGTGGACTTCAACTCCCAGAATCCCCCAGCCAGCGAGTCCACCCATCTTCAAGCTACCAAGGTTGAGAAACACTGGTATAGGGTCACCTGCTTGAGTAGAGGGTTGGACTAGAAGACCTTCAAGGTCCCTTCCAACTCTGTTTATTCTGCCAACCTTCCTTCCTTCCTTCCTTCCTTCCTTCCTTCCTTCCTTCCTTCCTTCCTTCCTTCCTTCCTTCCTTCCTTCCTTCTTTCCTTCCTTCTGTGGAGGTTTTTAAGAAGAGACTGGACAATCATTTGTCTGAAGTGGTGTAGGGTTTCCTGCCTGGTCAGGGGGTTGGACTAGAAGACCTCCAAGGTCCCTTCCTACTCTGTTATTCTATTCCATTCAATAAAGTACTACAGTCCTATTGTCTCAACAATATTTGATTTTAAGCAGGGGTGAAACCCAGCAGGTTCTGACAGGTTCTGGAGAACCGGTAGCGGAAATTTTGAGCAGTTCGGAGAACCGGCAAATACCACCTCTGGCTGGCTCCAGAGTGGGAAGGGAATGGAGATTTTGCAACATCCTTCCCCCAGGAGGGAGCTGGGAATGGAGATTTTGCAGTATCCTTCCCCTGCCATGCCCACCAAGCCACACCCACAGAACCAGTAGTAAAAAAAATTGGATTTCATCACTGATTTTAAGGCTCTGCCTTGCCAGATGAAGGACAGGCAGCCAAAAAGGAAGGCACGCTCTCCTTTCGCCCAACATCTGGTACCCCTAACTTGGCCGAGCCAAACGTCAGGAAGACGAGGGAGGCTGGGAGTTGTGAGTCAACGCTATCTAGGCATCTTGCATAAAGCAGGCAGATTGCAAGCTGATAGGAGGGGTTTTTTCCCCCCTTAATTTCTTTCCGTCTCCTTTCAGGCAGTGCAAGAATGGCGCAGGCCTCTGGGAAGTTCTGCAACTGAAGGACCAATACAGCCTCAGCGAGCATCTCAGCGTTGCCAAGGTAACAAGCCTCTAGCTGCATCCTTGGCTGCCCCCCCTTTTGCAAAGCGAGGCTCGATTCCCCTGGGATCCTTCAGGAGGATCCTAGAAGACAAAAAAGCTCAGCCGTACTTCAGTACTTGGCTTCCAGAGGTTCTCCAGATGTTCCTATCAGTATGGGAAGAAAACCACCGAATTACAGCATCCTACTCTCTCGACTCAAGCAATAAATTAAAAATGCTACAGGCCAGCTTTGTCTGTTGAAACAGCTGAAGATAGTCAGAGAACTTGTTTTGCAAGGCTGGGGTGGAGCTAGAATTTCAGGCAATGTTTCTCCTCATTATATTTAAATATACTCCAGCAGGGCAAGTGGGGAGACCATTGGCCCATTGGCTACCCTTTTTGTAAACTCCAAAAGCTCACAACCTTATTTATGGGGACTTTTGCACTCATAAAGAATGTAGGTCACCTTTCCTGGGAGAATTCATTCGATCTTTATTATTGGAGAATTCTCGACGATTAATTTGCTCTCCCCACAAAAAAAAAAGTGGGGATTTTAATATAATCTTTTCCTGTTCTGTGCACACGTTTTCAGGATCAGCGAGGCTCATGTTCTGAATCTTAGGTACATAACATCAGATTAGGTGGCGGTCTTATACAGTCTTTTTCTTTTTATAAAAGAAAAGTCTCCGCACTATAAAAAAAGATGTTGAGACTCTAGAAAGAGTGCAGAGAAGAGCAACCAAGATGATGAGAGGACTGGAGGCTAAAACATACGATGAACAGTTGCAGGAACTGGGCATGGCTAGTCTAGGGAAGAGAAGGACCAGGGGAGACAGGAGAGCATCTTCCAATATTGGAGGGGCTGCCACAGAGAGGAGGAAGGGGGTCAAGCTATTTTCCAAAGCACCTGAAGGCCAGACAAGGAATAATGGATGGAAACTGAACAAGGAGAGATTCAACCATGAAATAAGGAGAAATTTTCTGAGAGTGAGAGCAATCAACCCATGGAACAGAAGTTGCCTTCAGAAGTTGTGGGAGCTTCATCCCTGGAAGCTTTCAAGAAGAGACTGGACTGCCATCTGTCAGAAATGGTGTAGGGGTCTCCTGCTCGGATGATGGTGGGGGTTGGACTAGATGACCTATAAGGTCCCTTCCAACTCTGTTAATCTGTTAAAACGTATAGTCTAAAAAACCTCTGCCCTAGAACTTGCATTTTATTTGGCTGCCTGTTTGGGAGACGCAGTCCCATCCTTTCAAAGTTTGTTTTTGAGGCAGAATTGTCCACAGAAGGGGGTCAAAAAAAGAGAAAAGCCACAATCATGCAGTCTAAGCCCCTTCCCATTTTTAATAGGCTTAAAAATGGGAAGGGGCCTTAATACTTGGTAGTGATCACCATTGTAACTTTTTTGACCACTTTTCTAGAAACACTTCAGATTGGGGAAGATAATGGGCACCTGTTCTCTTTCTTAGACAGAAAAAGCAGTAAAAACACATCAGAGTGTTATTTCAAGCTGGGAAATGCATGGAAGAAATGATTTAATGCTCAACCTGACCCATTTCC